>NC_092102.1:54190423-54393314 GCF_045679555.1 Salvelinus alpinus | reverse complement strand
CCAGAAGGACCTCTCTCAGTGGTACCAGGAGATCTAGTCCACGTTGGAGGGATCCGGAGGAAGTGGGATCAACCGAGGAGAGATGGACCCTATGAGGTGGCCAAAGCAACAAGAACGGCCGTCCAAGTGAAAAGAAGCCAGACGTGGTACCATCTGAACCACTGCAGCTGAGTCCCAACAGAGAGAAGGATACAACCACATAGAGATGAGGACACTGAGGATGCTGATTCACCAGGAGGGAGCCTGGAGGGAGCAGGAGCAGCGGAAACGATTGAGATGCCAGGGAGGAGCCAAGAAAACAGTAAATCAAGTGAAAGCCAAAATATGACACGTGCACCGACTAATGCACCCAGAAGAGGAGGAGAGGCCTCACAAGGAACAGAATAAGAACGTTTCTTTCCTAAAATTGAAACTCTTCCAGATGGAAGCTAAGTCCGGCCTGAGGAGGGAGCTTCAGGTGAAGAAAGAGGAGGAAAAGTCCCGCAAGCTGAAGAAAATGGGGATTACCCCACAATTGACTTTTAAACTTTTGAATGGCCTCCTTTACAGACAATTGATGTTAGAACAACAAAAGAATAATGACATTGACATAACAGAAGCAACAGTGAATGCTAGTATAGAAACAACAGACTAATGCACAATCAAGATGTATGGTGGGAGCAGGAAGAGAAGAATGAAATCAGCCGAACAATCCAAAAAGACTGACAAGGTTAGAATCTATGTTCCACCTCAATGTATAACAGAAGCAGGAGAACTGAAGTCTATCTCAATCATAAGGATCAAACCCTTATCGGAGATTGCACTCTGTGGATGGACACATCACCAAACAAAGGGAGAAGTCGTTTGGGACCCGAAAGGATGTGACCTGACATGAATCAAAGAAAAAGACGAGTAGGTGCTCATCATGAACAAGATTGAACCAGTGGAAGGTGAAGACCTACCCCTGCACCTGAACAGGAAGAACCTGTGACAACAACAAGGGTGGCGGCTGCTGTGACGACCACAGTAGCTACCACTAGATGACATCGACTGCCCTTACCAAGCAGACCACCGTGCCAACAAAGCAACCTGAGACATCAGTCAGGAGAGTTTTTACTGATATTTGAAACTTTCTGATAAACTCTAATGATCTACCTCAAGATAAGAACATTGAAAAAGCAACAGAATTAGATATATCAGAATCAGAACCACTCAAGGACACTACATGAGAAGAAGTAGTGAAGAAGGAGTGATACGAATGGGCTAAGTATATGGCAAACAGACACAGAATGGACAATTGTATTTTGTGACGAAAATCACCTTTGTCTGATCTTTTAATAGTCTCTGAACCAGCATCATGTAAAAACTGTGTAAGTTGTAAAAATGACTATTGTACCAATAGAAAGTATTCTATTCCCTTGTGTGACATAAAATGTAGGATTGTTCTGGGTAAGTACTAGGGGTAAAACTATGTTGAATGAGACCATGCTGGGAGACAATGATTGTGTTGCCTATAATATTAGAACTGAATTAAATGTACCTCAATTAGACAGAGGTACCGTGGTTAAAGGAAAATATGAATGTTTTTACAGCCATGACACCGAAGGAATTGATGTAGGAAACACCACTGTAGAATGTGATACTATTGGGGTGTTAAGAGAATGTGGGAGTTCGTAAAAATAATGATAAAGGGTTGTGTGGTCACATAACTCAGGTTGCGCCATCTCTTAATATGTTGAAAAATCAAGACAGAGGTATTGCTGATAGTTTCTGGATGTGTGGAAAAAACTAACTGTTGAATGTATTGCCTGATGGATGGATTGGTCTTTGTGCCTTAGTTAGAGCAATTAAATAGGTTACTATTATTGAATCACTCCATGATGACTATGTTAAAACCTAGAGTTAAAAGGGTTTATGATAAGGATCCTGAGGTATACCTTAATGCAATTGGACTGCTTAGAGGTCTACTTAGGGATTTCAAGGCCAGAGAGGAGGTTAAATCAGGATTTGAATCTATATTTCTGTGGATAACACCAAATATGAACTTAGAATGGATTAATTATATATGATATAATCAACAGGGATTCATTAACTATACTTAATTGGCTCTTAGTGGAGAAGGGTGGAGTTTGTGTCATGTTTGCTAGGATGACCATCATGTTGGGAGGAGGGTTGTTGGCTTTGGGTATTGCATTTTGTTGTGTTATACCCCTGGTAAAGTCAATTGTGGTTCAGACAGCAGTTAAATAGATGTCTGTAAGGAGAGATGACCCTCCTGTGGTGATTGATCCTGTACCGAGTAGCCCAGGCAAGTATACTAATAAGTATGGAAAGCCTTGTAATGCGGTCGGTGGACCTTTGGACTGCCCCTTTGGGAATCCAAACTGTCTATATAGAGTAGTTCCTGGAGGTGGTTATGCTTGTCATGATTTTTGTAAGGATGGTCTACCTGTATATGCTGTATTCCCAAATTCATGTCTGCAAGGAGGATCATGTTGAAATGCTTAAATTTAGAATGATGTTGTGTCAATTTTCTTTTGTAACTGCATGTAGGTCTTTGATTTTCTCATATTCAATTTCTTATTATATTCATTGTATTATTTTTATTTTTTATACTGTTTCTGATTGGATCTTTTACTCCTATTTCACATTTGAGATGTTTGGTACAAGTGATTTGTAAGCTTTATTTTGATAATGTTTTAGTCAATTGTTGGTATTGATATCTACTCTCTATATGTCATTTTTAGTATGGTTTTTGAGGTTAATACCCTCAAGAGGAGGGATTATGTAGGAGTAGGTGACATATGTGGGTAGATATCACACTGTTGGACAGTAGACAGGAGTATACTGGAAGGTAGTATAAGAGAGCAGATGTGAGTGCATTTGCCATTCTGGTAAATACAGGAAACCAAAGATTAGCAGATGGTGTAGTAGTGTAGTGGTAACATAAGATACATGGATAACATATAAATATAAAAGATAGCTGAACATTAAAGTAACGAACCACATGTTAACATGGGTCATGGGACCGTGGTGATGGAGGTCTACTAAGGGACGTTCTGACCCTCTGACCCTTGTAGATTCTCCATTGTGCTGACATACATGTCAGACAGAGTGGCGCCTAAAAGCAATTGGACACTAGACATATGGTCTGACCATTCTATTACAAACATACATGTCAGACAGAGTGGCGCCTAGAGGTAATTGGACACACTGGGATAGAGGGTCCGGCCACTATTATAAACAAATTGAAAGCAGATGGTGGTGAATGACTTCATAGGGGACGGACAATACTATGTGTGTATGAATAGAGTAGCTGGAGTTCTGAGAAAGGGTGTGTTCCGCGGGGTGTGTTCCGCGGGGACATGCCAGTGGGCTGTACAGTTGTAATAAAGAGCATGTTTGATTTTAAAAGTTCTGGTAAGCGTTGTATTTGAAAATGATTTTCCACGACAATGGTGATCCATGATATAATATAACCAGTTGATATTACAGATGGTGATCCATGATATAATATAACCAGTTGATATTACAGATGGTGTTCCATGATATAATATAACCAGTTGATATTACAGATGGTGTTCCATGATATAATATAACCAGTTGATATTACAGATGGTGTTCCATGATATAATATAACCAGTTGATATTACAGATGGTGTTCCATGATATAATATAACCAGTTGATAATACAGATGGTGTTCCATGATATAATATAACCAGTTGATATTACAGATGGTGTTCCATGATATAATATAACCAGTTGATATTACAGATGGTGATCCATGATATAATATAACCAGTTGATATTACAGATGGTGTTCCATGATATAATATAACCAGTTGATATTACAGATGGTGTTCCATGATATAATATAACCAGTTGATATTACAGATGGTGTTCCATGATATAATATAACCAGTTGATATTACAGATGGTGTTCCATGATATAATATAACCAGTTGATATTACAGATGGTGTTCCATGATATAATATAACCAGTTGATAGTACAGATGGTGTTCCATGATATAATATAACCAGTTGATGTTACAGATGGTGTTCCATGATATAATATAACCAGTTGATGTTACAGATGGTGTTCCATGATATAATATAACCAGTTGATATTACAGATGGTGTTCCATGATATAATATAACCAGTTGATATTACAGATGGTGTTCCATGATATAATATAACCAGTTGATATTACAGATGGTATTCCATGATATAATATAACCAGTTGATATTACAGATGGTGTTCCATGATATAATATAACCAGTTGATAGTACAGATGGTGTTCCATGATATAATATAACCAGTTGATAATACAGATGGTGTTCCATGATATAATATAACCAGTTGATGTTACAGATGGTGTTCCATGATATAATATAACCAGTTGATAATACAGATGGTGTTCCATGATATAATATAACCAGTTGATAATACAGATGGTGTTCCATGATATAATATAACCAGTTGATATTACAGATGGTGTTCCATGATATAATATAACCAGTTGATATTACAGATGGTGTTCCATGATATAATATAACCAGTTGATATTACAGATGGTGTTCCATGATATAATATAACCAGTTGATAGTACAGATGGTGTTCCATGATATAATATAACCAGTTGATATTACAGATGGTGTTCCATGATATAATATAACCAGTTGATGTTACAGATGGTGTTCCATGATATAATATAACCAGTTGATGTTACAGATGGTGTTCCATGATATAATATAACCAGTTGATATTACAGATGGTGTTCCATGATATAATATAACCAGTTGATGTTACAGATGGTGATCCATGATATAATATATCCAGTTGATATTACAGATGGTGTTCCATGATATAATATAACCAGTTGATATTACAGATGGTGATCCATGATATAATATAACCAGTTGATGTTACAGATGGTGTTCCATGATATAATATAACCAGTTGATATTACAGATGGTGTTCCATGATATAATATAACCAGTTGATATTACAGATGGTGTTCCATGATATAATATAACCAGTTGATATTACAGATGGTGTTCCATGATATAATATAACCAGTTGATAATACAGATGGTGTTCCATGATATAATATAACCAGTTGATATTACAGATGGTGTTCCATGATATAATATAACCAGTTGATATTACAGATGGTGTTCCATGATATAATATAACCAGTTGATATTACAGATGGTGTTCCATGATATAATATAACCAGTTGATATTACAGATGGTGTTCCATGATATAATATAACCAGTTGATATTACAGATGGTGTTCCATGATATAATATAACCAGTTGATATTACAGATGGTGTTCCATGATATAATATAACCAGTTGATATTACAGATGGTGTTCCATGATATAATATAACCAGTTGATATTACAGATGGTGTTCCATGATATAATATAACCAGTTGATATTACAGATGGTGTTCCATGATATAATATAACCAGTTGATATTACAGATGGTGTTCCATGATATAATATAACCAGTTGATATTACAGATGGTGTTCCATGATATAATATAACCAGTTGATATTACAGATGGTGTTCCATGATATAATATAACCAGTTGATATTACAGATGGTGTTCCATGATATAATATAACCAGTTGATAGTACAGATGGTGTTCCATGATATAATATAACCAGTTGATATTACAGATGGTGTTCCATGATATAATATAACCAGTTGATGTTACAGATGGTGTTCCATGATATAATATAACCAGTTGATATTACAGATGGTGTTCCATGATATAATATAACCAGTTGATAGTACAGATGGTGTTCCATGATATAATATAACCAGTTGATATTACAGATGGTGTTCCATGATATAATATAACCAGTTGATATTACAGATGGTATTCCATGATATAATATAACCAGTTGATATTACAGATGGTGTTCCATGATATAATATAACCAGTTGATAGTACAGATGGTGTTCCATGATATAATATAACCAGTTGATAATACAGATGGTGTTCCATGATATAATATAACCAGTTGATGTTACAGATGGTGTTCCATGATATAATATAACCAGTTGATAATACAGATGGTGTTCCATGATATAATATAACCAGTTGATAATACAGATGGTGTTCCATGATATAATATAACCAGTTGATATTACAGATGGTGTTCCATGATATAATATAACCAGTTGATATTACAGATGGTGTTCCATGATATAATATAACCAGTTGATATTACAGATGGTGTTCCATGATATAATATAACCAGTTGATAGTACAGATGGTGTTCCATGATATAATATAACCAGTTGATATTACAGATGGTGTTCCATGATATAATATAACCAGTTGATGTTACAGATGGTGTTCCATGATATAATATAACCAGTTGATGTTACAGATGGTGTTCCATGATATAATATAACCAGTTGATATTACAGATGGTGTTCCATGATATAATATAACCAGTTGATGTTACAGATGGTGATCCATGATATAATATATCCAGTTGATATTACAGATGGTGTTCCATGATATAATATAACCAGTTGATATTACAGATGGTGATCCATGATATAATATAATCAGTTGATGTTACAGATGGTGTTCCATGATATAACATAACCAGTTGATATTACAGATGGTGTTCCATGATATAATATAACCAGTTGATAATACAGATGGTGATCCATGATATAATATAACCAGTTGATATTACAGATGGTGTTCCATGATATAATATAACCAGTTGATATTACAGATGGTGTTCCATGATATAATATAACCAGTTGATATTACAGATGGTGTTCCATGATATAATATAACCAGTTGATATTACAGATGGTGTTCCATGATATAATATAACCAGTTGATGTTACAGATGGTGTTCCATGATATAATATAACCAGTTGATATTACAGATGGTGTTCCATGATATAATATAACCAGTTGATATTACAGATGGTGTTCCATGATATAATATAACCAGTTGATATTACAGATGGTGTTCCATGATATAATATAACCAGTTGCTATTACAGATGGTGTTCCATGATATAATATAACCAGTTGATATTACAGATGGTGTTCCATGATATAATATAACCAGTTGATATTACAGATGGTGTTCCATGATATAATATAACCAGTTGATATTACAGATGGTGTTCCATGATATAATATAACCAGTTGATGTTACAGATGGTGTTCCATGATATAATATAACCAGTTGATGTTACAGATGGTGTTCCATGATATAATATAACCAGTTGATATTACAGATGGTGTTCCATGATATAATATAACCAGTTGATAATACAGATGGTGTTCCATGATATAATATAACCAGTTGATATTACAGATGGTATTCCATGATATAATATAACCAGTTGATATTACAGATGGTGTTCCATGATATAATATAACCAGTTGATATTACAGATGGTGTTCCATGATATAATATAACCAGTTGATGTTACAGATGGTGTTCCATGATATAATATAACCAGTTGATATTACAGATGGTGTTCCATGATATAATATAACCAGTTGATATTACAGATGGTGTTCCATGATATAATATAACCAGTTGATATTACAGATGGTGTTCCATGATATAATATAACCAGTTGATGTTACAGATGGTGTTCCATGATATAATATAACCAGTTGATATTACAGATGGTGTTCCATGATATAATATAACCAGTTGATAATACAGATGGTGATCCATGATATAATATAACCAGTTGATAATACAGATGGTGTTCCATGATATAATATAACCAGTTGATATTACAGATGGTGTTCCATGATATAATATAACCAGTTGATATTACAGATGGTGTTCCATGATATAATATAACCAGTTGATAATACAGATGGTGTTCCATGATATAATATAACCAGTTGATATTACAGATGGTATTCCATGATATAATATAACCAGTTGATATTACAGATGGTGTTCCATGATATAATATAACCAGTTGATAATACAGATGGTGTTCCATGATATAATATAACCAGTTGATATTACAGATGGTGTTCCATGATATAATATAACCAGTTGATATTACAGATGGTGTTCCATGATATAATATAACCAGTTGATATTACAGATGGTGTTCCATGATATAATATAACCAGTTGATATTACAGATGGTGTTCCATGATATAATATAACCAGTTGATATTACAGATGGTGTTCCATGATATAATATAACCAGTTGATATTACAGATGGTGTTCCATGATATAATATAACCAGTTGATGTTACAGATGGTGTTCCATGATATAATATAACCAGTTGATATTACAGATGGTGTTCCATGATATAATATAACCAGTTGATATTACAGATGGTGTTCCATGATATAATATAACCAGTTGATATTACAGATGGTGTTCCATGATATAATATAACCAGTTGATATTACAGATGGTGTTCCATGATATAATATAACCAGTTGATATTACAGATGGTGTTCCATGATATAATATAACCAGTTGATATTACAGATGGTGATCCATGATATAATATAACCAGTTGATATTACAGATGGTGTTCCATGATATAATATAACCAGTTGATAATACAGATGGTGATCCATGATATAATATAACCAGTTGATAATACAGATGGTGTTCCATGATATAATATAACCAGTTGATATTACAGATGGTGTTCCATGATATAATAAAACCAGTTGATATTACAGATGGTATTCCATGATATAATATAACCAGTTGATATTACAGATGGTGTTCCATGATATAATATAACCAGTTGATATTACAGATGGTGTTCCATGATATAATATAACCAGTTGATATTACAGATGGTGTTCCATGATATAATATAACCAGTTGATAATACAGATGGTGATCCATGATATAATATAACCAGTTGATATTACAGATGGTGTTCCATGATATAATATAACCAGTTGATATTACAGATGGTGTTCCATGATATAATATAACCAGTTGATATTACAGATGGTGTTCCATGATATAATATAACCAGTTGATATTACAGATGGTGTTCCATGATATAATATAACCAGTTGATGTTACAGATGGTGTTCCATGATATAATATAACCAGTTGATATTACAGATGGTGTTCCATGATATAATATAACCAGTTGATATTACAGATGGTGTTCCATGATATAATATAACCAGTTGATATTACAGATGGTGTTCCATGATATAATATAACCAGTTGCTATTACAGATGGTGTTCCATGATATAATATAACCAGTTGATATTACAGATGGTGTTCCATGATATAATATAACCAGTTGATATTACAGATGGTGTTCCATGATATAATATAACCAGTTGATATTACAGATGGTGTTCCATGATATAATATAACCAGTTGATGTTACAGATGGTGTTCCATGATATAATATAACCAGTTGATGTTACAGATGGTGTTCCATGATATAATATAACCAGTTGATATTACAGATGGTGTTCCATGATATAATATAACCAGTTGATAATACAGATGGTGTTCCATGATATAATATAACCAGTTGATATTACAGATGGTATTCCATGATATAATATAACCAGTTGATATTACAGATGGTGTTCCATGATATAATATAACCAGTTGATATTACAGATGGTGTTCCATGATATAATATAACCAGTTGATGTTACAGATGGTGTTCCATGATATAATATAACCAGTTGATATTACAGATGGTGTTCCATGATATAATATAACCAGTTGATATTACAGATGGTGTTCCATGATATAATATAACCAGTTGATATTACAGATGGTGTTCCATGATATAATATAACCAGTTGATGTTACAGATGGTGTTCCATGATATAATATAACCAGTTGATATTACAGATGGTGTTCCATGATATAATATAACCAGTTGATAATACAGATGGTGATCCATGATATAATATAACCAGTTGATAATACAGATGGTGTTCCATGATATAATATAACCAGTTGATATTACAGATGGTGTTCCATGATATAATATAACCAGTTGATATTACAGATGGTGTTCCATGATATAATATAACCAGTTGATAATACAGATGGTGTTCCATGATATAATATAACCAGTTGATATTACAGATGGTATTCCATGATATAATATAACCAGTTGATATTACAGATGGTGTTCCATGATATAATATAACCAGTTGATAATACAGATGGTGTTCCATGATATAATATAACCAGTTGATATTACAGATGGTGTTCCATGATATAATATAACCAGTTGATATTACAGATGGTGTTCCATGATATAATATAACCAGTTGATATTACAGATGGTGTTCCATGATATAATATAACCAGTTGATATTACAGATGGTGTTCCATGATATAATATAACCAGTTGATATTACAGATGGTGTTCCATGATATAATATAACCAGTTGATATTACAGATGGTGTTCCATGATATAATATAACCAGTTGATGTTACAGATGGTGTTCCATGATATAATATAACCAGTTGATATTACAGATGGTGTTCCATGATATAATATAACCAGTTGATATTACAGATGGTGTTCCATGATATAATATAACCAGTTGATATTACAGATGGTGTTCCATGATATAATATAACCAGTTGATATTACAGATGGTGTTCCATGATATAATATAACCAGTTGATAATACAGATGGTGTTCCATGATATAATATAACCAGTTGATATTACAGATGGTATTCCATGATATAATATAACCAGTTGATATTACAGATGGTGTTCCATGATATAATATAACCAGTTGATATTACAGATGGTGATCCATGATATAATATAACCAGTTGATATTACAGATGGTGTTCCATGATATAATATAACCAGTTGATAATACAGATGGTGATCCATGATATAATATAACCAGTTGATAATACAGATGGTGTTCCATGATATAATATAACCAGTTGATATTACAGATGGTGTTCCATGATATAATATAACCAGTTGATATTACAGATGGTATTCCATGATATAATATAACCAGTTGATATTACAGATGGTGTTCCATGATATAATATAACCAGTTGATATTACAGATGGTGTTCCATGATATAATATAACCAGTTGATATTACAGATGGTGTTCCATGATATAATATAACCAGTTGATATTACAGATGGTGATCCATGATATAATATAACCAGTTGATATTACAGATGGTGATCCATGATATAATATAACCAGTTGATATTACAGATGGTGATCCATGATATAATATAACCAGTTGATATTACAGATGGTGTTCCATGATATAATATAACCAGTTGATATTACAGATGGTATTCCATGATATAATATAACCAGTTGATATTACAGATGGTGTTCCATGATATAATATAACCAGTTGATATTACAGATGGTGTTCCATGATATAATATAACCAGTTGATATTACAGATGGTGTTCCATGATATAATATAACCAGTTGATATTACAGATGGTGATCCATGATATAATATAACCAGTTGATATTACAGATGGTGATCCATGATATAATATAACCAGTTGATATTACAGATGGTGATCCATGATATAATATAACTAGTTGATATTACAGATGGTGTTCCATGATATAATATAACCAGTTGATGTTACAGATGGTGTTCCATGATATAATATAACCAGTTGATATTACAGATGGTGTTCCATGATATAATATAACCAGTTGATAATACAGATGGTGTTCCATGATATAATATAACCAGTTGATATTACAGATGGTGATCCATGATATTATATAACCAGTTGATATTACAGATGGTGTTCCATGATATAATATAACCAGTTGATAATACAGATGGTGTTCCATGATATAATATAACCAGTTGATATTACAGATGGTGTTCCATGATATAATATAACCAGTTGATATTACAGATGGTGATCCATGATATAATATAACCAGTTGATATTACAGATGGTGTTCCATGATATAATATAACCAGTTGATAATACAGATGGTGATCCATGATATAATATAACCAGTTGATAATACAGATGGTGTTCCATGATATAATATAACCAGTTGATATTACAGATGGTGTTCCATGATATAATATAACCAGTTGATATTACAGATGGTGATCCATGATATAATATAACCAGTTGATATTACAGATGGTGATCCATGATATAATATAACCAGTTGATATTACAGATGGTGTTCCATGATATAATATAACCAGTTGATATTACAGATGGTATTCCATGATATAATATAACCAGTTGATATTACAGATGGTGTTCCATGATATAATATAACCAGTTGATATTACAGATGGTGTTCCATGATATAATATAACCAGTTGATATTACAGATGGTGTTCCATGATATAATATAACCAGTTGATATTACAGATGGTGATCCATGATATAATATAACCAGTTGATATTACAGATGGTGATCCATGATATAATATAACCAGTTGATATTACAGATGGTGATCCATGATATAATATAACTAGTTGATATTACAGATGGTGTTCCATGATATAATATAACCAGTTGATGTTACAGATGGTGTTCCATGATATAATATAACCAGTTGATATTACAGATGGTGTTCCATGATATAATATAACCAGTTGATAATACAGATGGTGTTCCATGATATAATATAACCAGTTGATATTACAGATGGTGATCCATGATATTATATAACCAGTTGATATTACAGATGGTGTTCCATGATATAATATAACCAGTTGATAATACAGATGGTGTTCCATGATATAATATAACCAGTTGATATTACAGATGGTGTTCCATGATATAATATAACCAGTTGATATTACAGATGGTGATCCATGATATAATATAACCAGTTGATATTACAGATGGTGTTCCATGATATAATATAACCAGTTGATAATACAGATGGTGATCCATGATATAATATAACCAGTTGATAATACAGATGGTGTTCCATGATATAATATAACCAGTTGATATTACAGATGGTGTTCCATGATATAATATAACCAGTTGATGTTACAGATGGTGTTCCATGATATAATATAACCAGTTGATAATACAGATGGTGTTCCATGATATAATATAACCAGTTGATAATACAGATGGTGTTCCATGATATAATATAACCAGTTGATATTACAGATGGTGTTCCATGATATAATATAACCAGTTGATATTACAGATGGTATTCCATGATATAATATAACTAGTTGATATTACAGATGGTGTTCCATGATATAATATAACCAGTTGATATTACAGATGGTGTTCCATGATATAATATAACCAGTTGATATTACAGATGGTGTTCCATGATATAATATAACCAGTTGATGTTACAGATGGTGTTCCATGATATAATATAACCAGTTGATATTACAGATGGTGTTCCATGATATAATATAACTAGTTGATATTACAGATGGTGTTCCATGATATAATATAACCAGTTGATATTACAGATGGTGTTCCATGATATAATATAACCAGTTGATAATACAGATGGTGTTCCATGATATAATATAACCAGTTGATATTACAGATGGTATTCCATGATATAATATAACCAGTTGATATTACAGATGGTGTTCCATGATATAATATAACCAGTTGATATTACAGATGGTGATCCATGATATAATATAACCAGTTGATATTACAGATGGTGTTCCATGATATAATATAACCAGTTGATAATACAGATGGTGATCCATGATATAATATAACCAGTTGATAATACAGATGGTGTTCCATGATATAATATAACCAGTTGATATTACAGATGGTGTTCCATGATATAATATAACCAGTTGATATTACAGATGGTATTCCATGATATAATATAACCAGTTGATATTACAGATGGTGTTCCATGATATAATATAACCAGTTGATATTACAGATGGTGATCCATGATATAATATAACCAGTTGATATTACAGATGGTGTTCCATGATATAATATAACCAGTTGATATTACAGATGGTGATCCATGATATAATATAACCAGTTGATATTACAGATGGTGTTCCATGATATAATATAACCAGTTGATATTACAGATGGTGTTCCATGATATAATATAACCAGTTGATATTACAGATGGTATTCCATGATATAATATAACCAGTTGATATTACAGATGGTATTCCATGATATAATATAACCAGTTGATATTATAGATGGTGTTCCATGATATAATATAACCAGTTGATATTACAGATGGTGTTCCATGATATAATATAACCAGTTGATATTACAGATGGTGTTCCATGATATAATATAACCAGTTGATATTACAGATGGTGTTCCATGATATAATATAACCAGTTGATATTACAGATGGTGTTCCATGATATAATATAACCAGTTGATATTACAGATGGTGATCCATGATATAATATAACCAGTTGATATTACAGATGGTGTTCCATGATATAATATAACCAGTTGATAATACAGATGGTGTTCCATGATATAATATAACCAGTTGATAATACAGATGGTGATCCATGATATAATATAACCAGTTGATGTTACAGATGGTGTTCCATGATATAATATAACCAGTTGATATTACAGATGGTGATCCATGATATAATATAACCAGTTGATATTACAGATGGTGTTCCATGATATAATATAACCAGTTGATATTACAGATGGTGTTCCATGATATAATATAACCAGTTGATATTACAGATGGTGTTCCATGATATAATATAACCAGTTGATAATACAGATGGTGATCCATGATATAATATAACCAGTTGATATTACAGATGGTGTTCCATGATATAATATAACCAGTTGATATTACAGATGGTGTTCCATGATATAATATAACCAGTTGATATTACAGATGGTGTTCCATGATATAATATAACCAGTTGATATTACAGATGGTGTTCCATGATATAATATAACCAGTTGATATTACAGATGGTGTTCCATGATATAATATAACCAGTTGATATTACAGATGGTGTTCCATGATATAATATAACCAGTTGATAATACAGATGGTGTTCCATGATATAATATAACCAGTTGATATTACAGATGGTGTTCCATGATATAATATAACCAGTTGATATTACAGATGGTGTTCCATGATATAATATAACCAGTTGATAATACAGATGGTGATCCATGATATAATATAACCAGTTGATATTACAGATGGTGTTCCATGATATAATATAACCAGTTGATATTACAGATGGTGTTCCATGATATAATATAACCAGTTGATATTACAGATGGTGTTCCATGATATAATATAACCAGTTGATATTACAGATGGTGTTCCATGATATAATATAACCAGTTGATATTACAGATGGTGTTCCATGATATAATATAACCAGTTGATATTACAGATGGTGTTCCATGATATAATATAACCAGTTGATAATACAGATGGTGTTCCATGATATAATATAACCAGTTGATATTACAGATGGTGTTCCATGATATAATATAACCAGTTGATATTACAGATGGTGTTCCATGATATAATATAACCAGTTGATAATACAGATGGTGATCCATGATATAATATAACCAGTTGATATTACAGATGGTGTTCCATGATATAATATAACCAGTTGATAATACAGATGGTATTCCATGATATAATATAACCAGTTGATATTACAGATGGTGTTCCATGATATAATATAACCAGTTGATATTACAGATGGTGTTCCATGATATAATATAACCAGTTGATATTACAGATGGTGTTCCATGATATAATATAACCAGTTGATGTTACAGATGGTGATCCATGATATAATATAACCAGTTGATATTACAGATGGTGTTCCATGATATAATATAACCAGTTGATATTACAGATGGTGTTCCATGATATAATATAACCAGTTGATATTACAGATGGTGTTCCATTATATAATATAACCAGTTGATAATACAGATGGTGTTCCATGATATAATATAACCAGTTGATAATACAGATGGTGTTCCATGATATAATATAACCAGTTGATATTACAGATGGTGTTCCATGATATAATATAACCAGTTGATATTACAGATGGTGTTCCATGATATAATATAACCAGTTGATATTACAGATGGTGTTCCATGATATAATATAACCAGTTGATATTACAGATGGTGTTCCATGATATAATATAACCAGTTGATATTACAGATGGTGTTCCATGATATAATATAACCAGTTGATATTACAGATGGTGTTCCATGATATAATATAACCAGTTGATATTACAGATGGTGTTCCATGATATAATATAACCAGTTGATGTTACAGATGGTGTTCCTTGATATAATATAACCAGTTGATATTACAGATGGTGTTCCATGATATAATATAACCAGTTGATATTACAGATGGTGTTCCATGATATAATATAACCAGTTGATATTACAGATGGTGTTCCATGATATAATATAACCAGTTGATATTACAGATGGTGTTCCATGATATAATATAACCAGTTGATAATACAGATGGTGTTCCATGATATAATATAACCAGTTGATAATACAGATGGTGTTCCATGATATAATATAACCAGTTGATATTACAGATGGTGTTCCATGATATAATATAACCAGTTGATAATACAGATGGTGTTCCATGATATAATATAACCAGTTGATATTACAGATGGTGTTCCATGATATAATATAACCAGTTGATGTTACAGATGGTGTTCCATGATACAATATAACCAGTTGATATTACAGATGGTGTTCCATGATATAATATAACCAGTTGATATTACAGATGGTGTTCCATGATATAATATAACCAGTTGATATTACAGATGGTGTTCCATGATATAATATAACCAGTTGATAATACAGATGGTAATCCATGATATAATATAACCAGTTGATATTACAGATGGTGTTCCATGATATAATATAACCAGTTGATATTACAGATGGTGTTCCATGATATAATATAACCAGTTGATATTACAGATGGTGTTCCATGATATAATATAACCAGTTGATATTACAGATGGTGTTCCATGATATAATATAACCAGTTGATATTACAGATGGTGTTCCATGATATAATATAACCAGTTGATATTACAGATGGTGTTCCATGATATAATATAACCAGTTGATAATACAGATGTTGTTCCATGATATAATATAACCAGTTGATATTACAGATGGTGTTCCATGATATAATATAACCAGTTGATATTACAGATGGTGTTCCATGATATAATATAACCAGTTGATATTACAGATGGTGTTCCATGATATAATATAACCAGTTGATAATACAGATGGTGTTCCATGATATAATATAACCAGTTGATATTACAGATGGTGATCCATGATATAATATAACCAGTTGATGTTACAGATGGTGTTCCATGATATAATATAACCAGTTGATGTTACAGATGGTGTTCCATGATATAATATAACCAGTTGATAATACAGATGGTGTTCCATGATATAATATAACCAGTTGATAATACAGATGGTGATCCATGATATAATATAACCAGTTGATATTACAGATGGTATTCCATGATATAATATAACCAGTTGATATTACAGATGGTGTTCCATGATATAATATAACCAGTTGATATTACAGATGGTGTTCCATGATATAATATAACCAGTTGATATTACAGATGGTGTTCCATGATATAATATAACATAACCAGTTGATATTACAGATGGTGTTCCATGATATAATATAACCAGTTGATATTACAGATGGTGTTCCATGATATAATATAACCAGTTGATATTACAGATGGTGTTCCATGATATAATATAACTAGTTGATATTACAGATGGTGTTCCATGATATAATATAACCAGTTGATAATACAGATGGTGTTCCATGATATAATATAACCAGTTGATGTTACAGATGGTGTTCCATGATATAATATAACCAGTTGATATTACAGATGGTGTTCCATGATATAATATAACCAGTTGATATTACAGATGGTGTTCCATGATATAATATAACCAGTTGATATTACAGATGGTGTTCCATGATATAATATAACCAGTTGATGTTACAGATGGTGTTCCATGATATAATATAACCAGTTGATATTACAGATGGTGTTCCATGATATAATATAACCAGTTGATAATACAGATGGTGTTCCATGATATAATATAACCAGTTGATATTACAGATGGTATTCCATGATATAATATAACCAGTTGATAATACAGATGGTGTTCCATGATATAATATAACCAGTTGATATTACAGATGGTGTTCCATGATATAATATAACCAGTTGATGTTACAGATGGTGTTCCATGATATAATATAACCAGTTGATATTACAGATGGTGTTCCATGATATAATATAACCAGTTGATATTACAGATGGTGTTCCATGATATAATATAACCAGTTGATATTACAGATGGTGTTCCATGATATAATATAACCAGTTGATGTTACAGATGGTGTTCCATGATATAATATAACCAGTTGATATTACAGATGGTGTTCCATGATATAATATAACCAGTTGATGTTACAGATGGTGTTCCATGATATAATATAACCAGTTGATATTACAGATGGTGTTCCATGATATAATATAACCAGTTGATAATACAGATGGTGTTCCATGATATAATATAACCAGTTGATATTACAGATGGTATTCCATGATATAATATAACCAGTTGATAATACAGATGGTGTTCCATGATATAATATAACCAGTTGATATTACAGATGGTGTTCCATGATATAATATAACCAGTTGATGTTACAGATGGTGTTCCATGATATAATATAACCAGTTGATATTACAGATGGTGTTCCATGATATAATATAACCAGTTGATATTACAGATGGTGTTCCATGATATAATATAACCAGTTGATATTACAGATGGTGTTCCATGATATAATATAACCAGTTGATGTTACAGATGGTGTTCCATGATATAATATAACCAGTTGATATTACAGATGGTGTTCCATGATATAATATAACCAGTTGATATTACAGATGGTGTTCCATGATATAATATAACCAGTTGATATTACAGATGGTGTTCCATGATATAATATAACCAGTTGATATTACAGATGGTGTTCCATGATATAATATAACCAGTTGATATTACAGATGGTGTTCCATGATATAATATAACCAGTTGATATTACAGATGGTGATCCATGATATAATATAACCAGTTGATATTACAGATGGTGTTCCATGATATAATATAACCAGTTGATATTACAGATGGTGTTCCATGATATAATATAACCAGTTGATGTTACAGATGGTGTCCATGATATAATATAACTAGTTGATATTACAGATGGTGTTCCATGATATAATATAACCAGTTGATATTACAGATGGTGTTCCATGATATAATATAACCAGTTGATAATACAGATGGTGTTCCATGATATAATATAACCAGTTGATATTACAGATGGTGTTCCATGATATAATATAACCAGTTGATATTACAGATGGTATTCCATGATATAATATAACCAGTTGATATTACAGATGGTGTTCCATTATATAATATAACCAGTTGATAGTACAGATGGTGTTCCATGATATAATATAACCAGTTGATATTACAGATGGTGTTCCATGATATAATATAACCAGTTGATATTACAGATGGTGTTCCATGATATAATATAACCAGTTGATATTACAGATGGTGTTCCATGATATAATATAACCAGTTGATGTTACAGATGGTGTTCCATGATATAATATAACTAGTTGATATTACAGATGGTGTTCCATGATATAATATAACCAGTTGATAATACAGATGGTGTTCCATGATATAATATAACCAGTTGATGTTACAGATGGTGTTCCATGATATAATATAACCAGTTGATATTACAGATGGTGTTCCATGATATAATATAACCAGTTGATGTTACAGATGGTGTTCCATGATATAATATAACCAGTTGATGTTACAGATGGTGTTCCATGATATAATATAACCAGTTGATAATACAGATGGTGTTCCATGATATAATATAACCAGTTGATATTACAGATGGTGTTCCATGATATAATATAACCAGTTGATATTACAGATGGTATTCCATGATATAATATAACCAGTTGATATTACAGATGGTGTTCCATTATATAATATAACCAGTTGATAGTACAGATGGTGTTCCATGATATAATATAACCAGTTGATATTACAGATGGTGTTCCATGATATAATATAACCAGTTGATATTACAGATGGTGTTCCATGATATAATATAACCAGTTGATATTACAGATGGTGTTCCATGATATAATATAACCAGTTGATGTTACAGATGGTGTTCCATGATATAATATAACTAGTTGATATTACAGATGGTGTTCCATGATATAATATAACCAGTTGATAATACAGATGGTGTTCCATGATATAATATAACCAGTTGATGTTACAGATGGTGTTCCATGATATAATATAACCAGTTGATATTACAGATGGTGTTCCATGATATAATATAACCAGTTGATGTTACAGATGGTGTTCCATGATATAATATAACCAGTTGATGTTACAGATGGTGTTCCATGATATAATATAACCAGTTGATATTACAGATGGTGTTCCATGATATAATATAACCAGTTGATAATACAGATGGTGTTCCATGATATAATATAACCAGTTGATAATACAGATGGTGTTCCATGATATAATATAACCAGTTGATAATACAGATGGTGTTCCATTTTATAATATAACTAGTTGATATTACAGATGGTGTTCCATGATATAATATAACCAGTTGATATTACAGATGGTGTTCCATGATATAATATAACCAGTTGATATTACAGATGGTGTTCCATGATATAATATAACCAGTTGATATTACAGATGGTGTTCCATGATATAATATAACCAGTTGATATTACAGATGGTGTTCCATGATATAATATAACCAGTTGATATTACAGATGGTGTTCCATGATATAATATAACCAGTTGATAGTACAGATGGTGTTCCATGATATAATATAACCAGTTGATAATACAGATGGTGTTCCATGATATAATATAACCAGTTGATATTACAGATGGTATTCCATGATATAATATAACCAGTTGATAATACAGATGGTGTTCCATGATATAATATCACCAGTTGATATTACAGATGGTGTTCCATGATATAATATAACCAGTTGATGTTACAGATGGTGTTCCATGATATAATATAACCAGTTGATATTACAGATGGTGTTCCATGATATAATATAACCAGTTGATATTACAGATGGTGTTCCATGATATAATATAACCAGTTGATATTACAGATGGTGTTCCATGATATAATATAACCAGTTGATGTTACAGATGGTGTTCCATGATATAATATAACCAGTTGATATTACAGATGGTGTTCCATGATATAATATAACCAGTTGATGTTACAGATGGTGTTCCATGATATAATATAACCAGTTGATATTACAGATGGTGTTCCATGATATAATATAACCAGTTGATAATACAGATGGTGTTCCATGATATAATATAACCAGTTGATATTACAGATGGTATTCCATGATATAATATAACCAGTTGATAATACAGATGGTGTTCCATGATATAATATCACCAGTTGATATTACAGATGGTGTTCCATGATATAATATAACCAGTTGATGTTACAGATGGTGTTCCATGATATAATATAACCAGTTGATATTACAGATGGTGTTCCATGATATAATATAACCAGTTGATATTACAGATGGTGTTCCATGATATAATATAACCAGTTGATATTACAGATGGTGTTCCATGATATAATATAACCAGTTGATGTTACAGATGGTGTTCCATGATATAATATAACCAGTTGATGTTACAGATGGTGTTCCATGATATAATATAACCAGTTGATATTACAGATGGTGTTCCATGATATAATATAACCAGTTGATATTACAGATGGTGTTCCATGATATAATATAACCAGTTGATATTACAGATGGTGTTCCATGATATAATATAACCAGTTGATATTACAGATGGTGTTCCATGATATAATATAACCAGTTGATATTACAGATGGTGTTCCATGATATAATATAACCAGTTGATATTACAGATGGTGTTCCATGATATAATATAACCAGTTGATAATACAGATGGTGTTCCATGATATAATATAACCAGTTGATGTTACAGATGGTGTTCCATGATATAATATAACCAGTTGATATTACAGATGGTGTTCCATGATATAATATAACCAGTTGATATTACAGATGGTGTTCCATGATATAATATAACCAGTTGATATTACAGATGGTGTTCCATGATATAATATAACCAGTTGATGTTACAGATGGTGTTCCATGATATAATATAACCAGTTGATATTACAGATGGTATTCCATGATATAATATAACCAGTTGATATTACAGATGGTGTTCCATGATATAATATAACCAGTTGATGTTACAGATGGTGTTCCATGATATAATATAACCAGTTGATATTACAGATGGTATTCCATGATATAATATAACCAGTTGATAATACAGATGGTGTTCCATGATATAATATAACCAGTTGATATTACAGATGGTGTTCCATGATATAATATAACCAGTTGATGTTACAGATGGTGTTCCATGATATAATATAACCAGTTGATATTACAGATGGTGTTCCATGATATAATATAACCAGTTGATATTACAGATGGTGTTCCATGATATAATATAACCAGTTGATATTACAGATGGTGTTCCATGATATAATATAACCAGTTGATGTTACAGATGGTGTTCCATGATATAATATAACCAGTTGATATTACAGATGGTGTTCCATGATATAATATAACCAGTTGATGTTACAGATGGTGTTCCATGATATAATATAACCAGTTGATATTACAGATGGTGTTCCATGATATAATATAACCAGTTGATAATACAGATGGTGTTCCATGATATAATATAACCAGTTGATATTACAGATGGTATTCCATGATATAATATAACCAGTTGATAATACAGATGGTGTTCCATGATATAATATAACCAGTTGATATTACAGATGGTGTTCCATGATATAATATAACCAGTTGATGTTACAGATGGTGTTCCATGATATAATATAACCAGTTGATATTACAGATGGTGTTCCATGATATAATATAACCAGTTGATATTACAGATGGTGTTCCATGATATAATATAACCAGTTGATATTACAGATGGTGTTCCATGATATAATATAACCAGTTGATGTTACAGATGGTGTTCCATGATATAATATAACCAGTTGATGTTACAGATGGTGTTCCATGATATAATATAACCAGTTGATATTACAGATGGTGTTCCATGATATAATATAACCAGTTGATATTACAGATGGTGTTCCATGATATAATATAACCAGTTGATATTACAGATGGTGTTCCATGATATAATATAACCAGTTGATGTTACAGATGGTGTTCCATGATATAATATAACCAGTTGATGTTACAGATGGTGTTCCATGATATAATATAACCAGTTGATATTACAGATGGTGTTCCATGATATAATATAACCAGTTGATATTACAGATGGTGTTCCATGATATAATATAACCAGTTGATATTACAGATGGTGTTCCATGATATAATATAACCAGTTGATGTTACAGATGGTGTTCCATGATATAATATAACCAGTTGATATTACAGATGGTGTTCCATGATATAATATAACCAGTTGATATTACAGATGGTGTTCCATGATATAATATAACCAGTTGATATTACAGATGGTGTTCCATGATATAATATAACCAGTTGATATTACAGATGGTGTTCCATGATATAATATAACCAGTTGATATTACAGATGGTGTTCCATGATATAATATAACCAGTTGATATTACAGATGGTGTTCCATGATATAATATAACCAGTTGATGTTACAGATGGTGTTCCATGATATAATATAACCAGTTGATGTTACAGATGGTGTTCCATGATATAATATAACCAGTTGATATTACAGATGGTGTTCCATGATATAATATAACCAGTTGATATTACAGATGGTGTTCCATGATATAATATAACCAGTTGATATTACAGATGGTGTTCCATGATATAATATAACCAGTTGATGTTACAGATGGTGTTCCATGATATAATATAACCAGTTGATATTACAGATGGTGTTCCATGATATAATATAACCAGTTGATATTACAGATGGTGTTCCATGATATAATATAACCAGTTGATATTACAGATGGTGTTCCATGATATAATATAACCAGTTGATATTACAGATGGTGTTCCATGATATAATATAACCAGTTGATGTTACAGATGGTGTTCCATGATATAATATAACCAGTTGATATTACAGATGGTGTTCCATGATATAATATAACCAGTTGATATTACAGATGGTGTTCCATGATATAACATAACCAGTTGATATTACAGATGGTGTTCCATGATATAATATAACCAGTTGATATTACAGATGGTGTTCCATGATATAATATAACCAGTTGATATTACAGATGGTGTTCCATGATATAATATAACTAGTTGATATTACAGATGGTGTTCCATGATATAATATAACCAGTTGATAATACAGATGGTGTTCCATGATATAATATAACCAGTTGATGTTACAGATGGTGTTCCATGATATAATATAACCAGTTGATATTACAGATGGTGTTCCATGATATAATATAACCAGTTGATATTACAGATGGTGTTCCATGATATAATATAACCAGTTGATATTACAGATGGTGTTCCATGATATAATATAACCAGTTGATGTTACAGATGGTGTTCCATGATATAATATAACCAGTTGATATTACAGATGGTGTTCCATGATATAATATAACCAGTTGATATTACAGATGGTGATCCATGATATAATATAACCAGTTGATATTACAGATGGTGTTCCATTATATAATATAACCAGTTGATATTACAGATGGTGTTCCATGATATAATATAACCAGTTGATATTACAGATGGTGATCCATGATATAATATAACCAGTTGATATTACAGATGGTATTCCATGATATAATATAACCAGTTGATATTACAGATGGTATTCCATGATATAATATAACCAGTTGATATTACAGATGGTGTTCCATGATATAATATAACCAGTTGATATTACAGATGGTGATCCATGATATAATATAACCAGTTGATATTACAGATGGTGTTCCATGATATAATATAACCAGTTGATATTACAGATGGTGTTCCATGATATAATATAACCAGTTGATATTACAGATGGTGATCCATGATATAATATAACCAGTTGATATTACAGATGGTGATCCATGATATAATATAACCAGTTGATATTACAGATGGTATTCCATGATATAATATAACCAGTTGATATTACAGATGGTGATCCATGATATAATATAACCAGTTGATATTACAGATGGTATTCCATGATATAATATAACCAGTTGATATTACAGATGGTGATCCATGATATAATATAACCAGTTGATATTACAGATGGTGTTCCATGATATAATATAACCAGTTGATATTACAGATGGTGTTCCATGATATAATATAACTAGTTGATATTACAGATGGTGTTCCATGATATAATATAACCAGTTGATAGTACAGATGGTGTTCCATGATATAATATAACCAGTTGATATTACAGATGGTGATCCATGATATAATATAACCAGTTGATATTACAGATGGTGTTCCATGATATAATATAACCAGTTGATATTACAGATGGTGTTCCATGATATAATATAACCAGTTGATAATACAGATGGTGTTCCATGATATAATATAACCAGTTGATAGTGCAGATGGTGTTCCATGATATAATATAACCAGTTGATATTACAGATGGTGATCCATGATATAATATAACCAGTTGATATTACAGATGGTGTTCCATGATATAATATAACCAGTTGATATTACAGATGGTATTCCATGATATAATATAACCAGTTGATATTACAGATGGTGTTCCATGATATAATATAACCAGTTGATATTACAGATGGTGTTCCATGATATAATATAACCAGTTGATATTACAGATGGTGTTCCATGATATAATATAACCAGTTGATATTACAGATGGTGATCCATGATATAATATAACCAGTTGATATTACAGATGGTGTTCCATGATATAATATAACCAGTTGATAATACAGATGGTGTTCCATGATATAATATAACCAGTTGATAATACAGATGGTGATCCATGATATAATATAACCAGTTGATAATACAGATGGTGTTCCATGATATAATATAACCAGTTGATATTACAGATGGTGTTCCATGATATAATATAACCAGTTGATATTACAGATGGTGTTCCATGATATAATATAACCAGTTGATATTACAGATGGTGTTCCATGATATAATATAACCAGTTGATGTTACAGATGGTGTTCCATGATATAATATAACCAGTTGATGTTACAGATGGTGTTCCATGATATAATATAACCAGTTGATATTACAGATGGTGTTCCATGATATAATATAACCAGTTGATATTACAGATGGTGTTCCATGATATAATATAACCAGTTGATATTACAGATGGTGTTCCATGATATAATATAACCAGTTGATGTTACAGATGGTGTTCCATGATATAATATAACCAGTTGATGTTACAGATGGTGTTCCATGATATAATATAACCAGTTGATATTACAGATGGTGTTCCATGATATAATATAACCAGTTGATATTACAGATGGTGTTCCATGATATAATATAACCAGTTGATATTACAGATGGTGTTCCATGATATAATATAACCAGTTGATGTTACAGATGGTGTTCCATGATATAATATAACCAGTTGATATTACAGATGGTGTTCCATGATATAATATAACCAGTTGATATTACAGATGGTGTTCCATGATATAATATAACCAGTTGATATTACAGATGGTGTTCCATGATATAATATAACCAGTTGATGTTACAGATGGTGTTCCATGATATAATATAACCAGTTGATATTACAGATGGTGTTCCATGATATAATATAACCAGTTGATATTACAGATGGTGTTCCATGATATAATATAACATAACCAGTTGATATTACAGATGGTGTTCCATGATATAATATAACCAGTTGATATTACAGATGGTGTTCCATGATATAATATAACCAGTTGATATTACAGATGGTGTTCCATGATATAATATAACTAGTTGATATTACAGATGGTGTTCCATGATATAATATAACCAGTTGATAATACAGATGGTGTTCCATGATATAATATAACCAGTTGATGTTACAGATGGTGTTCCATGATATAATATAACCAGTTGATATTACAGATGGTGTTCCATGATATAATATAACCAGTTGATATTACAGATGGTGTTCCATGATATAATATAACCAGTTGATATTACAGATGGTGTTCCATGATATAATATAACCAGTTGATGTTACAGATGGTGTTCCATGATATAATATAACCAGTTGATATTACAGATGGTGTTCCATGATATAATATAACCAGTTGATAATACAGATGGTGTTCCATGATATAATATAACCAGTTGATATTACAGATGGTATTCCATGATATAATATAACCAGTTGATAATACAGATGGTGTTCCATGATATAATATAACCAGTTGATATTACAGATGGTGTTCCATGATATAATATAACCAGTTGATGTTACAGATGGTGTTCCATGATATAATATAACCAGTTGATATTACAGATGGTGTTCCATGATATAATATAACCAGTTGATATTACAGATGGTGTTCCATGATATAATATAACCAGTTGATATTACAGATGGTGTTCCATGATATAATATAACCAGTTGATGTTACAGATGGTGTTCCATGATATAATATAACCAGTTGATATTACAGATGGTGTTCCATGATATAATATAACCAGTTGATGTTACAGATGGTGTTCCATGATATAATATAACCAGTTGATATTACAGATGGTGTTCCATGATATAATATAACCAGTTGATAATACAGATGGTGTTCCATGATATAATATAACCAGTTGATATTACAGATGGTATTCCATGATATAATATAACCAGTTGATAATACAGATGGTGTTCCATGATATAATATAACCAGTTGATATTACAGATGGTGTTCCATGATATAATATAACCAGTTGATGTTACAGATGGTGTTCCATGATATAATATAACCAGTTGATATTACAGATGGTGTTCCATGATATAATATAACCAGTTGATATTACAGATGGTGTTCCATGATATAATATAACCAGTTGATATTACAGATGGTGTTCCATGATATAATATAACCAGTTGATGTTACAGATGGTGTTCCATGATATAATATAACCAGTTGATATTACAGATGGTGTTCCATGATATAATATAACCAGTTGATATTACAGATGGTGTTCCATGATATAATATAACCAGTTGATATTACAGATGGTGTTCCATGATATAATATAACCAGTTGATATTACAGATGGTGTTCCATGATATAATATAACCAGTTGATATTACAGATGGTGTTCCATGATATAATATAACCAGTTGATATTACAGATGGTGATCCATGATATAATATAACCAGTTGATATTACAGATGGTGTTCCATGATATAATATAACCAGTTGATATTACAGATGGTGTTCCATGATATAATATAACCAGTTGATGTTACAGATGGTGTCCATGATATAATATAACTAGTTGATATTACAGATGGTGTTCCATGATATAATATAACCAGTTGATATTACAGATGGTGTTCCATGATATAATATAACCAGTTGATAATACAGATGGTGTTCCATGATATAATATAACCAGTTGATATTACAGATGGTGTTCCATGATATAATATAACCAGTTGATATTACAGATGGTATTCCATGATATAATATAACCAGTTGATATTACAGATGGTGTTCCATTATATAATATAACCAGTTGATAGTACAGATGGTGTTCCATGATATAATATAACCAGTTGATATTACAGATGGTGTTCCATGATATAATATAACCAGTTGATATTACAGATGGTGTTCCATGATATAATATAACCAGTTGATATTACAGATGGTGTTCCATGATATAATATAACCAGTTGATGTTACAGATGGTGTTCCATGATATAATATAACTAGTTGATATTACAGATGGTGTTCCATGATATAATATAACCAGTTGATAATACAGATGGTGTTCCATGATATAATATAACCAGTTGATGTTACAGATGGTGTTCCATGATATAATATAACCAGTTGATATTACAGATGGTGTTCCATGATATAATATAACCAGTTGATGTTACAGATGGTGTTCCATGATATAATATAACCAGTTGATGTTACAGATGGTGTTCCATGATATAATATAACCAGTTGATATTACAGATGGTGTTCCATGATATAATATAACCAGTTGATAATACAGATGGTGTTCCATGATATAATATAACCAGTTGATAATACAGATGGTGTTCCATGATATAATATAACCAGTTGATAATACAGATGGTGTTCCATTTTATAATATAACTAGTTGATATTACAGATGGTGTTCCATGATATAATATAACCAGTTGATATTACAGATGGTGTTCCATGATATAATATAACCAGTTGATATTACAGATGGTGTTCCATGATATAATATAACTAGTTGATATTACAGATGGTGTTCCATGATATAATATAACCAGTTGATATTACAGATGGTGTTCCATGATATAATATAACCAGTTGATAATACAGATGGTGTTCCATGATATAATATAACCAGTTGATATTACAGATGGTGTTCCATGATATAATATAACCAGTTGATATTACAGATGGTATTCCATGATATAATATAACCAGTTGATATTACAGATGGTGTTCCATTATATAATATAACCAGTTGATAGTACAGATGGTGTTCCATGATATAATATAACCAGTTGATATTACAGATGGTGTTCCATGATATAATATAACCAGTTGATATTACAGATGGTGTTCCATGATATAATATAACCAGTTGATATTACAGATGGTGTTCCATGATATAATATAACCAGTTGATGTTACAGATGGTGTTCCATGATATAATATAACTAGTTGATATTACAGATGGTGTTCCATGATATAATATAACCAGTTGATAATACAGATGGTGTTCCATGATATAATATAACCAGTTGATGTTACAGATGGTGTTCCATGATATAATATAACCAGTTGATATTACAGATGGTGTTCCATGATATAATATAACCAGTTGATGTTACAGATGGTGTTCCATGATATAATATAACCAGTTGATGTTACAGATGGTGTTCCATGATATAATATAACCAGTTTATATTACAGATGGTGTTCCATGATATAATATAACCAGTTGATAATACAGATGGTGTTCCATGATATAATATAACCAGTTGATAATACAGATGGTGTTCCATGATATAATATAACCAGTTGATAATACAGATGGTGTTCCATTTTATAATATAACTAGTTGATATTACAGATGGTGTTCCATGATATAATATAACCAGTTGATATTACAGATGGTGTTCCATGATATAATATAACCAGTTGATATTACAGATGGTGTTCCATGATATAATATAACCAGTTGATATTACAGATGGTGTTCCATGATATAATATAACCAGTTGATATTACAGATGGTGTTCCATGATATAATATAACCAGTTGATATTACAGATGGTGTTCCATGATATAATATAACCAGTTGATAGTACAGATGGTGTTCCATGATATAATATAACCAGTTGATATTACAGATGGTGATCCATGATATAATATAACCAGTTGATATTACAGATGGTGTTCCATTATATAATATAACCAGTTGATATTACAGATGGTGTTCCATGATATAATATAACCAGTTGATATTACAGATGGTGATCCATGATATAATATAACCAGTTGATATTACAGATGGTATTCCATGATATAATATAACCAGTTGATATTACAGATGGTATTCCATGATATAATATAACCAGTTGATATTACAGATGGTGTTCCATGATATAATATAACCAGTTGATATTACAGATGGTGATCCATGATATAATATAACCAGTTGATATTACAGATGGTGTTCCATGATATAATATAACCAGTTGATATTACAGATGGTGTTCCATGATATAATATAACCAGTTGATATTACAGATGGTGATCCATGATATAATATAACCAGTTGATATTACAGATGGTGATCCATGATATAATATAACCAGTTGATATTACAGATGGTATTCCATGATATAATATAACCAGTTGATATTACAGATGGTGATCCATGATATAATATAACCAGTTGATATTACAGATGGTATTCCATGATATAATATAACCAGTTGATATTACAGATGGTGATCCATGATATAATATAACCAGTTGATATTACAGATGGTGTTCCATGATATAATATAACCAGTTGATATTACAGATGGTGTTCCATGATATAATATAACTAGTTGATATTACAGATGGTGTTCCATGATATAATATAACCAGTTGATAGTACAGATGGTGTTCCATGATATAATATAACCAGTTGATATTACAGATGGTGATCCATGATATAATATAACCAGTTGATATTACAGATGGTGTTCCATGATATAATATAACCAGTTGATATTACAGATGGTGTTCCATGATATAATATAACCAGTTGATAATACAGATGGTGTTCCATGATATAATATAACCAGTTGATAGTGCAGATGGTGTTCCATGATATAATATAACCAGTTGATATTACAGATGGTGATCCATGATATAATATAACCAGTTGATATTACAGATGGTGTTCCATGATATAATATAACCAGTTGATATTACAGATGGTATTCCATGATATAATATAACCAGTTGATATTACAGATGGTGTTCCATGATATAATATAACCAGTTGATATTACAGATGGTGTTCCATGATATAATATAACCAGTTGATATTACAGATGGTGTTCCATGATATAATATAACCAGTTGATATTACAGATGGTGATCCATGATATAATATAACCAGTTGATATTACAGATGGTGTTCCATGATATAATATAACCAGTTGATAATACAGATGGTGTTCCATGATATAATATAACCAGTTGATAATACAGATGGTGATCCATGATATAATATAACCAGTTGATAATACAGATGGTGTTCCATGATATAATATAACCAGTTGATATTACAGATGGTGTTCCATGATATAATATAACCAGTTGATATTACAGATGGTGTTCCATGATATAATATAACCAGTTGATATTACAGATGGTGTTCCATGATATAATATAACCAGTTGATGTTACAGATGGTGTTCCATGATATAATATAACCAGTTGATGTTACAGATGGTGTTCCATGATATAATATAACCAGTTGATATTACAGATGGTGTTCCATGATATAATATAACCAGTTGATATTACAGATGGTGTTCCATGATATAATATAACCAGTTGATATTACAGATGGTGTTCCATGATATAATATAACCAGTTGATATTACAGATGGTGTTCCATGATATAATATAACCAGTTGATGTTACAGATGGTGTTCCATGATATAATATAACCAGTTGATATTACAGATGGTGTTCCATGATATAATATAACCAGTTGATATTACAGATGGTGTTCCATGATATAATATAACCAGTTGATATTACAGATGGTGTTCCATGATATAATATAACCAGTTGATGTTACAGATGGTGTTCCATGATATAATATAACCAGTTGATATCACAGATGGTGTTCCATGATATAATATAACCAGTTGATATTACAGATGGTGTTCCATGATATAATATAACCAGTTGATATTACAGATGGTGTTCCATGATATAATATAACCAGTTGATGTTACAGATGGTGTTCCATGATATAATATAACCAGTTGATATTACAGATGGTGTTCCATGATATAATATAACCAGTTGATATTACAGATGGTGTTCCATGATATAATATAACCAGTTGATGTTACAGATGGTGTTCCATGATATAATATAACCAGTTGATGTTACAGATGGTGTTCCATGATATAATATAACCAGTTGATATTACAGATGGTGTTCCATGATATAATATAACCAGTTGATATTACAGATGGTGTTCCATGATATAATATAACCAGTTGATATTACAGATGGTGTTCCATGATATAATATAACCAGTTGATATTACAGATGGTATTCCATGATATAATATAACCAGTTGATGTTACAGATGGTGTTCCATGATATAATATAACCAGTTGATATTACAGATGGTGTTCCATGATATAATATAACCAGTTGATATTACAGATGGTGTTCCATGATATAATATAACCAGTTGATAATACAGATGGTGTTCCATGATATAATATAACCAGTTGATATTACAGATGGTGTTCCATGATATAATATAACCAGTTGATAATACAGATGGTGTTCCATGATATAATATAACCAGTTGATATTACAGATGGTGTTCCATGATATAATATAACCAGTTGATATTACAGATGGTGTTCCATGATATAATATAACCAGTTGATGTTACAGATGGTGTTCCATGATATAATATAACCAGTTGATGTTACAGATGGTGTTCCATGATATAATATAACCAGTTGATATTACAGATGGTGTTCCATGATATAATATAACCAGTTGATATTACAGATGGTGTTCCATTATATAATATAACCAGTTGATAATACAGATGGTGTTCCATGATATAATATAACCAGTTGATAATACAGATGGTGTTCCATGATATAATATAACCAGTTGATATTACAGATGGTGTTCCATGATATAATATAATCAGTTGATATTACAGATGGTGTTCCATGATATAATATAACAAGTTGATATTACAGATGGTGTTCCATGATATAATATAACCAGTTGATATTACAGATGGTGTTCCATGATATAATATAACCAGTTGATATTACAGATGGTGTTCCATGATATAATATAACCAGTTGATGTTACAGATGGTGTTCCATGATATAATATAACCAGTTGATATTACAGATGGTGTTCCATGATATAATATAACCAGTTGATATTACAGATGGTGTTCCATGATATAATATAACCAGTTGATATTACAGATGGTGTTCCATGATATAATATAACCAGTTGATATTACAGATGGTGTTCCATGATATAATATAACCAGTTGATATTACAGATGGTGTTCCATGATATAATATAACCAGTTGATGTTACAGATGGTGTTCCATGATATAATATAACCAGTTGATATTACAGATGGTGTTCCATGATATAATATAACCAGTTGATATTACAGATGGTGTTCCATGATATAATATAACCAGTTGATATTACAGATGGTGTTCCATGATATAATATAACCAGTTGATATTACAGATGGTATTCCATGATATAATATAACCAGTTGATGTTACAGATGGTGTTCCATGATATAATATAACCAGTTGATATTACAGATGGTGTTCCATGATATAATATAACCAGTTGATATTACAGATGGTGTTCCATGATATAATATAACCAGTTGATAATACAGATGGTGTTCCATGATATAATATAACCAGTTGATATTACAGATGGTGTTCCATGATATAATATAACCAGTTGATAATACAGATGGTGTTCCATGATATAATATAACCAGTTGATATTACAGATGGTGTTCCATGATATAATATAACCAGTTGATATTACAGATGGTGTTCCATGATATAATATAACCAGTTGATGTTACAGATGGTGTTCCATGATATAATATAACCAGTTGATGTTACAGATGGTGTTCCATGATATAATATAACCAGTTGATATTACAGATGGTGTTCCATGATATAATATAACCAGTTGATATTACAGATGGTGTTCCATTATATAATATAACCAGTTGATAATACAGATGGTGTTCCATGATATAATATAACCAGTTGATAATACAGATGGTGTTCCATGATATAATATAACCAGTTGATATTACAGATGGTGTTCCATGATATAATATAATCAGTTGATATTACAGATGGTGTTCCATGATATAATATAACAAGTTGATATTACAGATGGTGTTCCATGATATAATATAACCAGTTGATATTACAGATGGTGTTCCATGATATAATATAACCAGTTGATATTACAGATGGTGTTCCATGATATAATATAACCAGTTGATATTACAGATGGTGTTCCATGATATAATATAACCAGTTGATAATACAGATGGTGTTCCATGATATAATATAACCAGTTGATATTACAGATGGTGTTCCATGATATAATATAACCAGTTGATAATACAGATGGTGTTCCATGATATAATATAACCAGTTGATATTACAGATGGTGTTCCATGATATAATATAACCAGTTGATGTTACAGATGGTGTTCCATGATATAATATAACCAGTTGATATTACAGATGGTGTTCCATGATATAATATAACCAGTTGATATTACAGATGGTGTTCCATGATATAATATAACCAGTTGATATTACAGATGGTGATCCATGATATAATATAACCAGTTGATATTACAGATGGTGTTCCATGATATAATATAACCAGTTGATATTACAGATGGTGTTCCATGATATAATATAACCAGTTGATATTACAGATGGTGTTCCATGATATAATATAACCAGTTGATAATACAGATGGTGTTCCATGATATAATATAACCAGTTGATATTACAGATGGTGTTCCATGATATAATATAACCAGTTGATAATACAGATGGTGTTCCATGATATAATATAACCAGTTGATATTACAGATGGTGTTCCATGATATAATATAACCAGTTGATGTTACAGATGGTGTTCCATGATATAATATAACCAGTTGATATTACAGATGGTGTTCCATGATATAATATAACCAGTTGATATTACAGATGGTGTTCCATGATATAATATAACCAGTTGATATTACAGATGGTGATCCATGATATAATATAACCAGTTGATATTACAGATGGTGTTCCATGATATAATATAACCAGTTGATATTACAGATGGTGTTCCATGATATAATATAACCAGTTGATATTACAGATGGTGTTCCATTATATAATATAACCAGTTGATAATACAGATGGTGTTCCATGATATAATATAACCAGTTGATAATACAGATGGTGTTCCATGATATAATATAACCAGTTGATATTACAGATGGTGTTCCATGATATAATATAATCAGTTGATATTACAGATGGTGTTCCATGATATAATATAACCAGTTGATATTACAGATGGTGTTCCATGATATAATATAACCAGTTGATATTACAGATGGTGTTCCATGATATAATATAACCAGTTGATATTACAGGTGGTGTTCCATGATATAATATAACCAGTTGATATTACAGATGGTGTTCCATGATATAATATAACCAGTTGATAATACAGATGGTGTTCCATGATATAATATAACCAGTTGATATTACAGATGGTGTTCCATGATATAATATAACCAGTTGATATTACAGATGGTGATCCATGATATAATATAACCAGTTGATATTACAGATGGTGTTCCATGATATAATATAACCAGTTGATATTACAGATGGTGTTCCATGATATAATATAACCAGTTGATATTACAGATGGTGTTCCATGATATAATATAACCAGTTGATATTACAGATGGTGTTCCATGATATAATATAACCAGTTGATATTACAGATGGTGTTCCATGATATAATATAACCAGTTGATAATACAGATGGTGTTCCATGATATAATATAACCAGTTGATATTACAGATGGTGTTCCATGATATAATATAACCAGTTGATGTTACAGATGGTGTTCCATGATATAATATAACCAGTTGATATTACAGATGGTGTTCCATGATATAATATAACCAGTTGATATTACAGATGGTGTTCCATGATATAATATAACCAGTTGATATTACAGATGGTGTTCCATGATATAATATAACCAGTTGATATTACAGATGGTGTTCCATGATATAATATAACCAGTTGATATTACAGATGGTGTTCCATGATATAATATAACCAGTTGATATTACAGATGGTGATCCATGATATAATATAACCAGTTGATATTACAGATGGTGTTCCATGATATAATATAACCAGTTGATATTACAGATGGTGTTCCATGATATAATATAACCAGTTGATATTACAGATGGTGTTCCATGATATAATATAACCAGTTGATAATACAGATGGTGTTCCATGATATAATATAACCAGTTGATATTACAGATGGTGTTCCATGATATAATATAACCAGTTGATAATACAGATGGTGTTCCATGATATAATATAACCAGTTGATATTACAGATGGTGTTCCATGATATAATATAACCAGTTGATGTTACAGATGGTGTTCCATGATATAATATAACCAGTTGATATTACAGATGGTGTTCCATGATATAATATAACCAGTTGATATTACAGATGGTGTTCCATGATATAATATAACTAGTTGATATTACAGATGGTGATCCATGATATAATATAACCAGTTGATATTACAGATGGTGTTCCATGATATAATATAACCAGTTGATATTACAGATGGTGTTCCATGATATAATATAACCAGTTGATATTACAGATGGTGTTCCATTATATAATATAACCAGTTGATAATACAGATGGTGTTCCATGATATAATATAACCAGTTGATATTACAGATGGTGTTCCATGATATAATATAACCAGTTGATATTACAGATGGTGTTCCATGATATAATATAACCAGTTGATATTACAGATGGTGTTCCATGATATAATATAACCAGTTGATAATACAGATGGTGTTCCATGATATAATATAACCAGTTGATATTACAGATGGTGTTCCATGATATAATATAACCAGTTGATGTTACAGATGGTGTTCCATGATATAATATAACCAGTTGATATTACAGATGGTGTTCCATGATATAATATAACCAGTTGATATTACAGATGGTGTTCCATGATATAATATAACCAGTTGATATTACAGATGGTGTTCCATGATATAATATAACCAGTTGATATTACAGATGGTGTTCCATGATATAATATAACCAGTTGATATTACAGATGGTGTTCCATGATATAATATAACCAGTTGATATTACAGATGGTGTTCCATGATATAATATAACCAGTTGATATTACAGATGGTGTTCCATGATATAATATAACCAGTTGATATTACAGATGGTGTTCCATGATATAATATAACCAGTTGATAATACAGATGGTGTTCCATGATATAATATAACCAGTTGATATTACAGATGGTGTTCCATGATATAATATAACCAGTTGATAATACAGATGGTGTTCCATGATATAATATAACCAGTTGATATTACAGATGGTGTTCCATGATATAATATAACCAGTTGATGTTACAGATGGTGTTCCATGATATAATATAACCAGTTGATATTACAGATGGTGTTCCATGATATAATATAACCAGTTGATATTACAGATGGTGTTCCATGATATAATATAACTAGTTGATATTACAGATGGTGATCCATGATATAATATAACCAGTTGATATTACAGATGGTGTTCCATGATATAATATAACCAGTTGATATTACAGATGGTGTTCCATGATATAATATAACCAGTTGATATTACAGATGGTGATCCATGATATAATATAACCAGTTGATAATACAGATGGTGTTCCATGATATAATATAACCAGTTGATATTACAGATGGTGTTCCATGATATAATATAACCAGTTGATATTACAGATGGTGTTCCATGATATAATATAACCAGTTGATAATACAGATGGTGTTCCATGATATAATATAACCAGTTGATATTACAGATGGTGTTCCATGATATAATATAACCAGTTGATAATACAGATGGTGTTCCATGATATAATATAACCAGTTGATATTACAGATGGTGTTCCATGATATAATATAACCAGTTGATGTTACAGATGGTGTTCCATGATATAATATAACCAGTTGATATTACAGATGGTGTTCCATGATATAATATAACCAGTTGATATTACAGATGGTATTCCATGATATAATATAACCAGTTGATATTACAGATGGTGATCCATGATATAATATAACCAGTTGATATTACAGATGGTGTTCCATGATATAATATAACCAGTTGATATTACAGATGGTGTTCCATGATATAATATAACCAGTTGATATTACAGATGGTGTTCCATTATATAATATAACCAGTTGATAATACAGATGGTGTTCCATGATATAATATAACCAGTTGATAATACAGATGGTGTTCCATGATATAATATAACCAGTTGATATTACAGATGGTGTTCCATGATATAATATAATCAGTTGATATTACAGATGGTGTTCCATGATATAATATAACCAGTTGATATTACAGATGGTGTTCCATGATATAATATAACCAGTTGATATTACAGATGGTGTTCCATGATATAATATAACCAGTTGATATTACAGGTGGTGTTCCATGATATAATATAACCAGTTGATATTACAGATGGTGTTCCATGATATAATATAACCAGTTGATAATACAGATGGTGTTCCATGATATAATATAACCAGTTGATATTACAGATGGTGTTCCATGATATAATATAACCAGTTGATATTACAGATGGTGATCCATGATATAATATAACCAGTTGATATTACAGATGGTGTTCCATGATATAATATAACCAGTTGATATTACAGATGGTGTTCCATGATATAATATAACCAGTTGATATTACAGATGGTGTTCCATGATATAATATAACCAGTTGATATTACAGATGGTGTTCCATGATATAATATAACCAGTTGATATTACAGATGGTGTTCCATGATATAATATAACCAGTTGATGTTACAGATGGTGTTCCATGATATAATATAACCAGTTGATGTTACAGATGGTGTTCCATGATATAATATAACCAGTTGATAATACAGATGGTGTTCCATGATATAATATAACCAGTTGATAATACAGATGGTGTTCCATGATATAATATAACCAGTTGATATTACAGATGGTGTTCCATGATATAATATAACCAGTTGATAATACAGATGGTGTTCCATGATATAATATAACCAGTTGATATTACAGATGGTGTTCCATGATATAATATAACCAGTTGATAATACAGATGGTGTTCCATGATATAATATAACCAGTTGATATTACAGATGGTGTTCCATGATATAATATAACCAGTTGATGTTACAGATGGTGTTCCATGATATAATATAACCAGTTGATATTACAGATGGTGTTCCATGATATAATATAACCAGTTGATATTACAGATGGTGTTCCATGATATAATATAACCAGTTGATATTACAGATGGTGATCCATGATATAATATAACCAGTTGATATTACAGATGGTGTTCCATGATATAATATAACCAGTTGATATTACAGATGGTGTTCCATGATATAATATAACCAGTTGATATTACAGATGGTGTTCCATTATATAATATAACCAGTTGATAATACAGATGGTGTTCCATGATATAATATAACCAGTTGATAATACAGATGGTGTTCCATGATATAATATAACCAGTTGATATTACAGATGGTGTTCCATGATATAATATAATCAGTTGATATTACAGATGGTGTTCCATGATATAATATAACCAGTTGATATTACAGATGGTGTTCCATGATATAATATAACCAGTTGATATTACAGATGGTGTTCCATGATATAATATAACCAGTTGATATTACAGGTGGTGTTCCATGATATAATATAACCAGTTGATATTACAGATGGTGTTCCATGATATAATATAACCAGTTGATAATACAGATGGTGTTCCATGATATAATATAACCAGTTGATATTACAGATGGTGTTCCATGATATAATATAACCAGTTGATATTACAGATGGTGATCCATGATATAATATAACCAGTTGATATTACAGATGGTGTTCCATGATATAATATAACCAGTTGATATTACAGATGGTGTTCCATGATATAATATAACCAGTTGATATTACAGATGGTGTTCCATGATATAATATAACCAGTTGATATTACAGATGGTGTTCCATGATATAATATAACCAGTTGATATTACAGATGGTGTTCCATGATATAATATAACCAGTTGATGTTACAGATGGTGTTCCATGATATAATATAACCAGTTGATGTTACAGATGGTGTTCCATGATATAATATAACCAGTTGATAATACAGATGGTGTTCCATGATATAATATAACCAGTTGATAATACAGATGGTGTTCCATGATATAATATAACCAGTTGATAATACAGATGGTGTTCCATTTTATAATATAACTAGTTGATATTACAGATGGTGTTCCATGATATAATATAACCAGTTGATATTACAGATGGTGTTCCATGATATAATATAACCAGTTGATATTACAGATGGTGTTCCATGATATAATATAACCAGTTGATATTACAGATGGTGATCCATGATATAATATAACCAGTTGATATTACAGATGGTGATCCATGATATAATATAACCAGTTGATATTACAGATGGTGTTCCATGATATAATATAACCAGTTGATATTACAGATGGTGTTCCATGATATAATATAACCAGTTGATATTACAGATGGTGATCCATGATATAATATAACCAGTTGATATTACAGATGGTGTTCCATGATATAATATAACCAGTTGATATTACAGATGGTGTTCCATGATATAATATAACCAGTTGATATTACAGATGGTGTTCCATGATATAATATAACCAGTTGATATTACAGATGGTGTTCCATGATATAATATAACCAGTTGATATTACAGATGGTGATCCATGATATAATATAACCAGTTGATATTACAGATGGTGTTCCATGATATAATATAACCAGTTGATATTACAGATGGTGATCCATGATATAATATAACCAGTTGATATTACAGATGGTGTTCCATGATATAATATAACCAGTTGATATTACAGATGGTGATCCATGATATAATATAACCAGTTGATATTACAGATGGTGATCCATGATATAATATAACCAGTTGATATTACAGATGGTGATCCATGATATAATATAACCAGTTGATATTACAGATGGTGTTCCATGATATAATATAACCAGTTGATATTACAGATGGTGTTCCATGATATAATATAACCAGTTGATATTACAGATGGTGTTCCATGATATAATATAACCAGTTGATATTACAGATGGTGTTCCATGATATAATATAACCAGTTGATATTACAGATGGTGTTCCATGATATAATATAACCAGTTGATATTACAGATGGTGTTCCATGATATAATATAACCAGTTGATATTACAGATGGTGTTCCATGATATAATATAACCAGTTGATATTACAGATGGTGTTCCATGATATAATATAACCAGTTGATATTACAGATGGTGTTCCATGATATAATATAACCAGTTGATATTACAGATGGTGTTCCATGATATAATATAACCAGTTGATATTACAGATGGTGATCCATGATATAATATAACCAGTTGATATTACAGATGGTGTTCCATGATATAATATAACCAGTTGATATTACAGATGGTGTTCCATGATATAATATAACCAGTTGATATTACAGATGGTGTTCCATGATATAATATAACCAGTTGATATTACAGATGGTGTTCCATGATATAATATAACCAGTTGATGTTACAGATGGTGTTCCATGATATAATATAACCAGTTGATATTACAGATGGTGTTCCATGATATAATATAACCAGTTGATATTACAGATGGTGTTCCATGATATAATATAACCAGTTGATATTACAGATGGTGTTCCATGATATAATATAACCAGTTGATATTACAGATGGTGTTCCATGATATAATATAACCAGTTGATATTACAGATGGTGTTCCATGATATAATATAACCAGTTGATATTACAGATGGTGATCCATGATATAATATAACCAGTTGATAATACAGATGGTGTTCCATGATATAATATAACCAGTTGATGTTACAGATGGTGTTCCATGATATAATATAACCAGTTGATATTACAGATGGTGTTCCATGATATAATATAACCAGTTGATGTTACAGATGGTGATCCATGATATAATATAACTAGTTGATATTACAGATGGTGTTCCATGATATAATATAACCAGTTGATATTACAGATGGTGTTCCATGATATAATATAACCAGTTGATAATACAGATGGTGTTCCATGATATAATATAACCAGTTGATATTACAGATGGTGTTCCATGATATAATATAACCAGTTGATAGTACAGATGGTGTTCCATGATATAATATAACCAGTTGATATTACAGATGGTGTTCCATGATATAATATAACCAGTTGATATTACAGATGGTGATCCATGATATAATATAACCAGTTGATATTACAGATGGTGTTCCATGATATAATATAACCAGTTGATATTACAGATGGTGTTCCATGATATAATATAACTAGTTGATAATACAGATGGTGTTCCATGATATAATATAACCAGTTGATATTACAGATGGTGTTCCATGATATAATATAACCAGTTGATGTTACAGATGGTGATCCATGATATAATATAACTAGTTGATATTACAGATGGTGTTCCATGATATAATATAACCAGTTGATATTACAGATGGTGTTCCATGATATAATATAACCAGTTGATAATACAGATGGTGTTCCATGATATAATATAACCAGTTGATATTACAGATGGTGTTCCATGATATAATATAACCAGTTGATATTACAGATGGTGTTCCATGATATAATATAACCAGTTGATATTACAGATGGTGTTCCATGATATAATATAACCAGTTGATATTACAGATGGTGTTCCATGATATAATATAACCAGTTGATATTACAGATGGTGTTCCATGATATAATATAACCAGTTGATATTACAGATGGTGTTCCATGATATAATATAACCAGTTGATAATACAGATGGTGTTCCATGATATAATATAACCAGTTGATATTACAGATGGTGTTCCATGATATAATATAACCAGTTGATATTACAGATGGTGTTCCATGATATAATATAACCAGTTGATATTACAGATGGTGTTCCATGATATAATATAACCAGTTGATAGTACAGATGGTGTTCCATGATATAATATAACCAGTTGATATTACAGATGGTGTTCCATGATATAATATAACCAGTTGATAATACAGATGGTGTTCCATGATATAATATAACCAGTTGATGTTACAGATGGTGTTCCATGATATAATATAACCAGTTGATATTACAGATGGTGTTCCATGATATAATATAACCAGTTGATATTACAGATGGTGTTCCATGATATAATATAACCAGTTGATGTTACAGATGGTGTTCCATGATATAATATAACCAGTTGATGTTACAGATGGTGTTCCATGATATAATATAACCAGTTGATATTACAGATGGTGTTCCATGATATAATATAACCAGTTGATATTACAGATGGTGTTCCATGATATAATATAACCAGTTGATATTACAGATGGTATTCCATGATATAATATAACCAGTTGATATTACAGATGGTGTTCCATGATATAATATAACCAGTTGATGTTACAGATGGTGTTCCATGATATAATATAACCAGTTGATATTACAGATGGTGTTCCATGATATAATATAACCAGTTGATGTTACAGATGGTGTTCCATGATATAATATAACTAGTTGATATTACAGATGGTGATCCATGATATAATATAACCAGTTGATATTACAGATGGTGTTCCATGATATAATATAACCAGTTGATAATACAGATGGTGTTCCATGATATAATATAACCAGTTGATATTACAGATGGTGTTCCATGATATAATATAACCAGTTGATATTACATATGGTGTTCCATGATATAATATAACCAGTTGATGTTACAGATGGTGTTCCATGATATAATATAACCAGTTGATAATACAGATGGTGTTCCATGATATAATATAACCAGTTGATATTACAGATGGTGTTCCATGATATAATATAACCAGTTGATATTACAGATGGTGTTCCATGATATAATATAACCAGTTGATATTACAGATGGTGTTCCATGATATAATATAACCAGTTGATATTACAGATGGTGATCCATGATATAATATAACCAGTTGATATTACAGATGGTGTTCCATGATATAATATAACCAGTTGATGTTACAGATGGTGTTCCATGATATAATATAACTAGTTGATATTACAGATGGTGTTCCATGATATAATATAACCAGTTGATAATACAGATGGTGTTCCATGATATAATATAACCAGTTGATATTACAGATGGTGTTCCATGATATAATATAACCAGTTGATAATACAGATGGTGTTCCATGATATAATATAACCAGTTGATATTACAGATGGTGTTCCATGATATAATATAACCAGTTGATGTTACAGATGGTGTTCCATGATATAATATAACCAGTTGATATTACAGATGGTGTTCCATGATATAATATAACCAGTTGATATTACAGATGGTGTTCCATGATATAATATAACCAGTTGATATTACAGATGGTGATCCATGATATAATATAACCAGTTGATATTACAGATGGTGTTCCATGATATAATATAACCAGTTGATATTACAGATGGTGTTCCATGATATAATATAACCAGTTGATATTACAGATGGTGTTCCATTATATAATATAACCAGTTGATAATACAGATGGTGTTCCATGATATAATATAACCAGTTGATAATACAGATGGTGTTCCATGATATAATATAACCAGTTGATGTTACAGATGGTGTTCCATGATATAATATAACCAGTTGATATTACAGATGGTGTTCCATGATATAATATAACCAGTTGATATTACAGATGGTGTTCCATGATATAATATAACCAGTTGATATTACAGATGGTGTTCCATGATATAATATAACCAGTTGATATTACAGGTGGTGTTCCATGATATAATATAACCAGTTGATATTACAGATGGTGTTCCATGATATAATATAACCAGTTGATAATACAGATGGTGTTCCATGATATAATATAACCAGTTGATATTACAGATGGTGTTCCATGATATAATATAACCAGTTGATATTACAGATGGTGATCCATGATATAATATAACCAGTTGATATTACAGATGGTGTTCCATGATATAATATAACCAGTTGATATTACAGATGGTGTTCCATGATATAATATAACCAGTTGATATTACAGATGGTGTTCCATGATATAATATAACCAGTTGATATTACAGATGGTGTTCCATGATATAATATAACCAGTTGATATTACAGATGGTGTTCCATGATATAATATAACCAGTTGATGTTACAGATGGTGTTCCATGATATAATATAACCAGTTGATGTTACAGATGGTGTTCCATGATATAATATAACCAGTTGATAATACAGATGGTGTTCCATGATATAATATAACCAGTTGATAATACAGATGGTGTTCCATGATATAATATAACCAGTTGATAATACAGATGGTGTTCCATTTTATAATATAACTAGTTGATATTACAGATGGTGTTCCATGATATAATATAACCAGTTGATATTACAGATGGTGTTCCATGATATAATATAACCAGTTGATATTACAGATGGTGTTCCATGATATAATATAACCAGTTGATATTACAGATGGTGATCCATGATATAATATAACCAGTTGATATTACAGATGGTGTTCCATGATATAATATAACCAGTTGATATTACAGATGGTGTTCCATGATATAATATAACCAGTTGATATTACAGATGGTGTTCCATGATATAATATAACCAGTTGATATTACAGATGGTGTTCCATGATATAATATAACCAGTTGATATTACAGATGGTGTTCCATGATATAATATAACCAGTTGATATTACAGATGGTGTTCCATGATATAATATAACCAGTTGATATTACAGATGGTGATCCATGATATAATATAACCAGTTGATATTACAGATGGTGTTCCATGATATAATATAACCAGTTGATATTACAGATGGTGTTCCATGATATAATATAACCAGTTGATATTACAGATGGTGTTCCATGATATAATATAACCAGTTGATATTACAGATGGTGTTCCATGATATAATATAACCAGTTGATGTTACAGATGGTGTTCCATGATATAATATAACCAGTTGATATTACAGATGGTGTTCCATGATATAATATAACCAGTTGATATTACAGATGGTGTTCCATGATATAATATAACCAGTTGATATTACAGATGGTGTTCCATGATATAATATAACCAGTTGATATTACAGATGGTGTTCCATGATATAATATAACCAGTTGATATTACAGATGGTGTTCCATGATATAATATAACCAGTTGATATTACAGATGGTGATCCATGATATAATATAACCAGTTGATAATACAGATGGTGTTCCATGATATAATATAACCAGTTGATGTTACAGATGGTGTTCCATGATATAATATAACCAGTTGATATTACAGATGGTGTTCCATGATATAATATAACCAGTTGATGTTACAGATGGTGATCCATGATATAATATAACTAGTTGATATTACAGATGGTGTTCCATGATATAATATAACCAGTTGATATTACAGATGGTGTTCCATGATATAATATAACCAGTTGATAATACAGATGGTGTTCCATGATATAATATAACCAGTTGATATTACAGATGGTGTTCCATGATATAATATAACCAGTTGATAGTACAGATGGTGTTCCATGATATAATATAACCAGTTGATATTACAGATGGTGTTCCATGATATAATATAACCAGTTGATATTACAGATGGTGATCCATGATATAATATAACCAGTTGATATTACAGATGGTGTTCCATGATATAATATAACCAGTTGATATTACAGATGGTGTTCCATGATATAATATAACTAGTTGATAATACAGATGGTGTTCCATGATATAATATAACCAGTTGATATTACAGATGGTGTTCCATGATATAATATAACCAGTTGATGTTACAGATGGTGATCCATGATATAATATAACTAGTTGATATTACAGATGGTGTTCCATGATATAATATAACCAGTTGATATTACAGATGGTGTTCCATGATATAATATAACCAGTTGATAATACAGATGGTGTTCCATGATATAATATAACCAGTTGATATTACAGATGGTGTTCCATGATATAATATAACCAGTTGATAATACAGATGGTGTTCCATGATATAATATAACCAGTTGATAATACAGATGGTGTTCCATTTTATAATATAACTAGTTGATATTACAGATGGTGTTCCATGATATAATATAACCAGTTGATATTACAGATGGTGTTCCATGATATAATATAACCAGTTGATATTACAGATGGTGTTCCATGATATAATATAACCAGTTGATATTACAGATGGTGATCCATGATATAATATAACCAGTTGATATTACAGATGGTGTTCCATGATATAATATAACCAGTTGATATTACAGATGGTGTTCCATGATATAATATAACCAGTTGATATTACAGATGGTGTTCCATGATATAATATAACCAGTTGATATTACAGATGGTGTTCCATGATATAATATAACCAGTTGATATTACAGATGGTGTTCCATGATATAATATAACCAGTTGATATTACAGATGGTGTTCCATGATATAATATAACCAGTTGATATTACAGATGGTGATCCATGATATAATATAACCAGTTGATATTACAGATGGTGTTCCATGATATAATATAACCAGTTGATATTACAGATGGTGTTCCATGATATAATATAACCAGTTGATATTACAGATGGTGTTCCATGATATAATATAACCAGTTGATATTACAGATGGTGTTCCATGATATAATATAACCAGTTGATGTTACAGATGGTGTTCCATGATATAATATAACCAGTTGATATTACAGATGGTGTTCCATGATATAATATAACCAGTTGATATTACAGATGGTGTTCCATGATATAATATAACCAGTTGATATTACAGATGGTGTTCCATGATATAATATAACCAGTTGATATTACAGATGGTGTTCCATGATATAATATAACCAGTTGATATTACAGATGGTGTTCCATGATATAATATAACCAGTTGATATTACAGATGGTGATCCATGATATAATATAACCAGTTGATAATACAGATGGTGTTCCATGATATAATATAACCAGTTGATGTTACAGATGGTGTTCCATGATATAATATAACCAGTTGATATTACAGATGGTGTTCCATGATATAATATAACCAGTTGATGTTACAGATGGTGATCCATGATATAATATAACTAGTTGATATTACAGATGGTGTTCCATGATATAATATAACCAGTTGATATTACAGATGGTGTTCCATGATATAATATAACCAGTTGATAATACAGATGGTGTTCCATGATATAATATAACCAGTTGATATTACAGATGGTGTTCCATGATATAATATAACCAGTTGATAGTACAGATGGTGTTCCATGATATAATATAACCAGTTGATATTACAGATGGTGTTCCATGATATAATATAACCAGTTGATATTACAGATGGTGATCCATGATATAATATAACCAGTTGATATTACAGATGGTGTTCCATGATATAATATAACCAGTTGATATTACAGATGGTGTTCCATGATATAATATAACTAGTTGATAATACAGATGGTGTTCCATGATATAATATAACCAGTTGATATTACAGATGGTGTTCCATGATATAATATAACCAGTTGATGTTACAGATGGTGATCCATGATATAATATAACTAGTTGATATTACAGATGGTGTTCCATGATATAATATAACCAGTTGATATTACAGATGGTGTTCCATGATATAATATAACCAGTTGATAATACAGATGGTGTTCCATGATATAATATAACCAGTTGATATTACAGATGGTGTTCCATGATATAATATAACCAGTTGATATTACAGATGGTGTTCCATGATATAATATAACCAGTTGATATTACAGATGGTGTTCCATGATATAATATAACCAGTTGATATTACAGATGGTGTTCCATTATATAATATAACCAGTTGATAATACAGATGGTGTTCCATGATATAATATAACCAGTTGATAATACAGATGGTGTTCCATGATATAATATAACCAGTTGATGTTACAGATGGTGTTCCATGATATAATATAACCAGTTGATATTACAGATGGTGTTCCATGATATAATATAACCAGTTGATATTACAGATGGTGTTCCATGATATAATATAACCAGTTGATATTACAGATGGTGTTCCATGATATAATATAACCAGTTGATATTACAGGTGGTGTTCCATGATATAATATAACCAGTTGATATTACAGATGGTGTTCCATGATATAATATAACCAGTTGATAATACAGATGGTGTTCCATGATATAATATAACCAGTTGATATTACAGATGGTGTTCCATGATATAATATAACCAGTTGATATTACAGATGGTGATCCATGATATAATATAACCAGTTGATATTACAGATGGTGTTCCATGATATAATATAACCAGTTGATATTACAGATGGTGTTCCATGATATAATATAACCAGTTGATATTACAGATGGTGTTCCATGATATAATATAACCAGTTGATATTACAGATGGTGTTCCATGATATAATATAACCAGTTGATATTACAGATGGTGTTCCATGATATAATATAACCAGTTGATGTTACAGATGGTGTTCCATGATATAATATAACCAGTTGATGTTACAGATGGTGTTCCATGATATAATATAACCAGTTGATAATACAGATGGTGTTCCATGATATAATATAACCAGTTGATAATACAGATGGTGTTCCATGATATAATATAACCAGTTGATAATACAGATGGTGTTCCATTTTATAATATAACTAGTTGATATTACAGATGGTGTTCCATGATATAATATAACCAGTTGATATTACAGATGGTGTTCCATGATATAATATAACCAGTTGATATTACAGATGGTGTTCCATGATATAATATAACCAGTTGATATTACAGATGGTGATCCATGATATAATATAACCAGTTGATATTACAGATGGTGTTCCATGATATAATATAACCAGTTGATATTACAGATGGTGTTCCATGATATAATATAACCAGTTGATATTACAGATGGTGTTCCATGATATAATATAACCAGTTGATATTACAGATGGTGTTCCATGATATAATATAACCAGTTGATATTACAGATGGTGTTCCATGATATAATATAACCAGTTGATATTACAGATGGTGTTCCATGATATAATATAACCAGTTGATATTACAGATGGTGATCCATGATATAATATAACCAGTTGATATTACAGATGGTGTTCCATGATATAATATAACCAGTTGATATTACAGATGGTGTTCCATGATATAATATAACCAGTTGATATTACAGATGGTGTTCCATGATATAATATAACCAGTTGATATTACAGATGGTGTTCCATGATATAATATAACCAGTTGATGTTACAGATGGTGTTCCATGATATAATATAACCAGTTGATATTACAGATGGTGTTCCATGATATAATATAACCAGTTGATATTACAGATGGTGTTCCATGATATAATATAACCAGTTGATATTACAGATGGTGTTCCATGATATAATATAACCAGTTGATATTACAGATGGTGTTCCATGATATAATATAACCAGTTGATATTACAGATGGTGTTCCATGATATAATATAACCAGTTGATATTACAGATGGTGATCCATGATATAATATAACCAGTTGATAATACAGATGGTGTTCCATGATATAATATAACCAGTTGATGTTACAGATGGTGTTCCATGATATAATATAACCAGTTGATATTACAGATGGTGTTCCATGATATAATATAACCAGTTGATGTTACAGATGGTGATCCATGATATAATATAACTAGTTGATATTACAGATGGTGTTCCATGATATAATATAACCAGTTGATATTACAGATGGTGTTCCATGATATAATATAACCAGTTGATAATACAGATGGTGTTCCATGATATAATATAACCAGTTGATATTACAGATGGTGTTCCATGATATAATATAACCAGTTGATAGTACAGATGGTGTTCCATGATATAATATAACCAGTTGATATTACAGATGGTGTTCCATGATATAATATAACCAGTTGATATTACAGATGGTGATCCATGATATAATATAACCAGTTGATATTACAGATGGTGTTCCATGATATAATATAACCAGTTGATATTACAGATGGTGTTCCATGATATAATATAACTAGTTGATAATACAGATGGTGTTCCATGATATAATATAACCAGTTGATATTACAGATGGTGTTCCATGATATAATATAACCAGTTGATGTTACAGATGGTGATCCATGATATAATATAACTAGTTGATATTACAGATGGTGTTCCATGATATAATATAACCAGTTGATATTACAGATGGTGTTCCATGATATAATATAACCAGTTGATAATACAGATGGTGTTCCATGATATAATATAACCAGTTGATATTACAGATGGTGTTCCATGATATAATATAACCAGTTGATATTACAGATGGTGTTCCATGATATAATATAACCAGTTGATATTACAGATGGTGTTCCATGATATAATATAACCAGTTGATATTACAGATGGTGTTCCATGATATAATATAACCAGTTGATATTACAGATGGTGTTCCATTATATAATATAACCAGTTGATAATACAGATGGTGTTCCATGATATAATATAACCAGTTGATATTACAGATGGTGTTCCATGATATAATATAACCAGTTGATATTACAGATGGTGTTCCATGATATAATATAACCAGTTGATATTACAGATGGTGTTCCATGATATAATATAACCAGTTGATATTACAGATGGTGTTCCATGATATAATATAACCAGTTGATAATACAGATGGTGTTCCATGATATAATATAACCAGTTGATGTTACAGATGGTGTTCCATGATATAATATAACCAGTTGATATTACAGATGGTGTTCCATGATATAATATAACCAGTTGATATTACAGATGGTGTTCCATGATATAATATAACCAGTTGATGTTACAGATGGTGTTCCATGATATAATATAACCAGTTGATGTTACAGATGGTGTTCCATGATATAATATAACCAGTTGATATTACAGATGGTGTTCCATGATATAATATAACCAGTTGATATTACAGATGGTGTTCCATGATATAATATAACCAGTTGATATTACAGATGGTATTCCATGATATAATATAACCAGTTGATATTACAGATGGTGTTCCATGATATAATATAACCAAATAATCAAATCAAATCAAATCAAATCAAATTTTATTAGTCACATACACATGGTTAGCAGATGTTAATGCGAGTGTAGCGAAATGCTTGTGCTTCTAGTTCCGACAATGCAGTAATAACCAACAGTAATCTAACCTAACAATTCCACACTACTACCTTACACACACACACAAGTGTAAGGGATAAAGAATATGTACATAAAGATATATGGATGAGTGGTGGTACAGAACGGCATGGCAGATGCAGTAGATGGTATAGAGTACGGTATATACATATGAGATGAGTACTGTAGGGTATGTAAACATAAAGTGGCATAGTTTAAAGTGGCTAGTGGTACATGTATTGCATAAAGATGGCAAGATGCAGTAGATGATATAGAGTACAGTATATATACATATGAGATGGGTAATGTAGGGTATGTAAACATTGTATTAAGTGGCATTGCTTAAAGTGGCTAGTGGTACATTTTTACATAATTTCCATCAATTCCCATTTTTAAAGAGGCTGGAGTTGAGTCAGTATGTTGGCAGCGGCCGCTAAATGTTAGTGGTGGCTGTTTAACAGTCTGATGGCCTTGAGATAGAAGCTGTTTTTCAGTCTCTCGGTCCCTGCTTTGATGCACCTGTACTGACCTCGCCTTCTGGATGATAGCGGGGTGAACAGGCAGTGGCTTGGGTGGTTGTTGTCCTTGATGATCTTTATGGCCTTCCTGTGACATCGGGTGGTGTAGGTGTCCTGGAGGGCAGGTAGTTTGCCCCTGGTGATGCGTTCTGCAGACCTCACTACCCTCTGGAGAGCCTTACGGTTGTGGGCGGAGCAGTTGCCGTACCAGGCGGTGATACAGCCCGACAGGATGCTCTCGATTGTGCATCTGTAGAAGTTTGTGAGTGCTTTTGGTGACAAGCCGAATTTCTTCAGCCTCCTGAGGTTGAAGAGGCGCTGCTGCGCCTTCTTCACAACGCTGTCTGTGTGGGTGGACCAGTTCAGTTTGTCCGTGATGTGTACACCGAGGAACTTAAAACTTTCCACCTTCTCCACTACTGACCCGTCGATGTGGATAGGGGGGTGCTCCCTCTGCTGTTTCCTGAAGTCCACAATCATCTCCTTTGTTTTGTTGACGTTGAGTATGAGGTTATTTTCCTGACACCACACTCCGAGGGCCCTCACCTCCTCCCTGTAGGCCGTCTCGTCGTTGTTGGTGATCAAGCCTACCACTGTAGTGTCATCCGCAAACTTGATGATTGAGTTGGAGGCGTGCATGGCCACGCAGTCGTGGGTGAACAGGGAGTACAGGAGAGGGCTCAGAACGCACCCTTGTGGGGCCCCAGTGTTGAGGATCAGCGGGGTGGAGATGTTGTTACCTACCCTCACCACCTGGGGGCAGCCCGTCAGGAAGTCCAGGACCCAGTTGCACAGGGCGGGGTCGAGACCCAGGGTCTCGAGCTTGATGACGAGTTTGGAGGGTACTATGGTGTTAAATGCTGAGCTGTAATCGATGAACAGCATTCTCACATGGGTATTCCTCTTGTCCAGATGGGTTAGGGCAGTGTGCAGTGTGGTTGCGATTGCGTCGTCTGTGGACCTATTGGGTCGGTAAGCAAATTGGAGTGGGTCTAGGGTGTCCGGTAGGGTGGAGGTGATATGGTCCTTGACTAGTCTCTCAAAGCACTTCATGATGACGGAAGTGAGTGCTACGGGGCGGTAGTCGTTTAGCTCAGTTACCTTAGCTTTCTTGGGAACAGGAACAATGGTGGCCCTCTTGAAGCATGTGGGAACAGCAGACTGGGATAAGGATTGATTGAATATGTCCGTAAACACACCAGCCAGCTGGTCTGCGCATGCTCTGAGGACGCGGCTGGGAATGCCGTCTGGGCCTGCAGCCTTGCGAGGGTTAACACGTTTAAATGTTTTACTCACCTCGGCTGCAGTGAAGGAGAGCCCGCAGGTTTTGGTAGGGGGCCGTGTCAGTGGCACTGTATTGTCCTCAAAGCGGGCAAAAAAGTTGTTTAGCCTGTCTGGGAGCAAGACATCCTGGTCCTCGACGGGGCTGGTTTTCTTTTTGTAATCCGTGATTGACTGTAGACCCTGCCACATACCTCTTGTGTCTGAGCTGTTGAATTTCGACTCGATTTTGTCTCTGTACTGAGACTTGGCCTGTTTGATTGCCTTGCGGAGAGAATAGCTACACTGTTTGTATTCGGTCATGCTTCCGGTCACCTTGCCCTGGTTAAAAGCAGTGGTTCGCGCTTTCAGTTTCACGCGAATGCTGCCGTCAATCCACGGTTTCTGGTTTGGGAATGTTTTTATCGTTGCTGTGGGTACGACATCGTCAATGCACTTCCTAATGAACTCGCTCACCGAATCAGCATATTCGTCAATATTGTTGTTGGACGCGATGCGGAACATATTCCAATCTGCGTGATCGAAGCAGTCTTGAAGCGTGGATTCAGATTGGTCGGACCAGCGTTGAACAGACCTGAGCGCGGGAGCTTGTTGTTTGAGTTTTTGTTTGTAGGCTGGAATCAACAAAATGGAGTCGTGGTCAGCTTTTCCGAAAGGGGGGCGGGGGAGGGCCTTATAAGCGTCGCGGAAATTAGTGTAACAATGGTCTAGTGTTTTTCCAGCCCTGGTAGCACAATCGATATGCTGATAGAATTTAGGGAGTTTTGTTTTTAGATTAGCCTTGTTAAAATCCCCAGCTACGATGAATGCAGCCTCAGGGTGTGTGGTTTCCAGTTTACAAAGAGTCAGATAAAGTTCGTTCAGGGCCATCGATGTGTCTGCTTGGGGGGGAATGTATACGGCTGTGATTATGATTGACGAGAATTCCCTTGGTAGATAATGCGGTCGACATTTGATTGTGAGGAGTTCTAGATCAGGTGAACAGAACGACTTGAGTTCTTGTGTGTTGTTATGATGATCACACCACTTCTCGTTAATCATAAGGCATACCCCCCCGCCCCTCTTCTTACCGGAAAGATGTTTGTTTCTGTCGGCGCGATGCATGGAGAAACCAGCTGGCTGCACCGACTCCGTTAGCGTCCCTTGAGTTAGCCATGTTTCCGTGAAGCAGAGCACGTTGCAATCCCTGATGTCTCTCTGGAATGCTACCCGTGCTCGGATTTCATCAACCTTATTGTCAAGAGACTGGACATTGGCGAGTAGTATGCTAGGGAGTGGAGCGCGATGTGCCCGTCTCCGAAGCCTGACCACGAGACCGCCACGTTTTCCCCTTTTTCGGCGTCGCACAGGGTCGCCGGCTGGGATCAGATCCATTGTATTGTGTGGAAGGCAAGACACTGGATCCGTTTCGGGAAAGTCATATTCCTGGTAGGAACGATGATGAGTTGACGTTAATCGTATATTCAGTAGTTCCTCCCGACTGTATGTAATGAAACCTAAGATTACCCGGGGTACCGATGTAAGAAATAACACGTAAAAAAACAAAATACTGCATATTTTCCAAGGAACGCGAAGCGAGGCAGCCATCTCTTTCCGGCGCCGGAAGTTTCCGTAGTTTCCGTAACACCAGTTGATGTTACAGATGGTGTTCCATGATATAATATAACCAGTTGATATTACAGATGGTGATCCATGATATAATATAACCAGTTGATATTACAGATGGTGTTCCATGATATAATATAACCAGTTGATATTACAGATGGTGTTCCATGATATAATATAACCAGTTGATATTACAGATGGTGTTCCATGATATAATATAACCAGTTGATAATACAGATGGTGATCCATGATATAATATAACCAGTTGATATTACAGATGGTGTTCCATGATATAATATAACCAGTTGATAATACAGATGGTGTTCCATGATATAATATAACCAGTTGATATTACAGATGGTGTTCCATGATATAATATAACCAGTTGATGTTACAGATGGTGTTCCATGATATAATATAACCAGTTGATATTACAGATGGTGTTCCATGATATAATATAACCAGTTGATATTACAGATGGTGTTCCATGATATAATATAACCAGTTGATATTACAGATGGTGATCCATGATATAATATAACCAGTTGATATTACAGATGGTGTTCCATGATATAATATAACCAGTTGATATTACAGATGGTGTTCCATGATATAATATAACCAGTTGATATTACAGATGGTGTTCCATTATATAATATAACCAGTTGATAATACAGATGGTGTTCCATGATATAATATAACCAGTTGATAATACAGATGGTGTTCCATGATATAATATAACCAGTTGATATTACAGATGGTGTTCCATGATATAATATAATCAGTTGATATTACAGATGGTGTTCCATGATATAATATAACCAGTTGATATTACAGATGGTGTTCCATGATATAATATAACCAGTTGATGTTACAGATGGTGTTCCATGATATAATATAACCAGTTGATATTACAGATGGTGTTCCATGATATAATATAACCAGTTGATAATACAGATGGTGTTCCATGATATAATATAACCAGTTGATAATACAGATGGTGTTCCATGATATAATATAACCAGTTGATAATACAGATGGTGTTCCATTTTATAATATAACTAGTTGATATTACAGATGGTGTTCCATGATATAATATAACCAGTTGATATTACAGATGGTGTTCCATGATATAATATAACCAGTTGATATTACAGATGGTGTTCCATGATATAATATAACCAGTTGATATTACAGATGGTGTTCCATGATATAATATAACCAGTTGATATTACAGATGGTGTTCCATGATATAATATAACCAGTTGATATTACAGATGGTGTTCCATGATATAATATAACCAGTTGATATTACAGATGGTGTTCCATGATATAATATAACCAGTTGATATTACAGATGGTATTCCATGATATAATATACCCAGTTGATATTACAGATGGTGTTCCATGATATAATATAACCAGTTGATATTACAGATGGTGTTCCATGATATAATATAACCAGTTGATATTACAGATGGTGTTCCATGATATAATATAACCAGTTGATGTTACAGATGGTGTTCCATGATATAATATAACCAGTTGATATTACAGATGGTGTTCCATGATATAATATAACCAGTTGATATTACAGATGGTGTTCCATGATATAATATAACCAGTTGATATTACAGATGGTGATCCATGATATAATATAACCAGTTGATATTACAGATGGTGATCCATGATATAATATAACCAGTTGATATTACAGATGGTGTTCCATGATATAATATAACCAGTTGATAATACAGATGGTGTTCCATGATATAATATAACCAGTTGATATTACAGATGGTGTTCCATGATATAATATAACCAGTTGATATTACAGATGGTGTTCCATGATATAATATAACCAGTTGATGTTACAGATGGTGTTCCATGATATAATATAACCAGTTGATATTACAGATGGTGTTCCATGATATAATATAACCAGTTGATATTACAGATGGTGTTCCATGATATAATATAACCAGTTGATATTACAGATGGTGATCCATGATATAATATAACCAGTTGATATTACAGATGGTGATCCATGATATAATATAACCAGTTGATATTACAGATGGTGTTCCATGATATAATATAACCAGTTGATAATACAGATGGTGTTCCATGATATAATATAACCAGTTGATATTACAGATGGTGTTCCATGATATAATATAACCAGTTGATATTACAGATGGTATTCCATGATATAATATAACCAGTTGATATTACAGATGGTGTTCCATGATATAATATAACCAGTTGATATTACAGATGGTGTTCCATGATATAATATAACCAGTTGATATTACAGATGGTGTTCCATGATATAATATAACCAGTTGATGTTACAGATGGTGTTCCATGATATAATATAACTAGTTGATATTACAGATGGTGTTCCATGATATAATATAACCAGTTGATAATACAGATGGTGTTCCATGATATAATATAACCAGTTGATGTTACAGATGGTGTTCCATGATATAATATAACCAGTTGATATTACAGATGGTGTTCCATGATATAATATAACCAGTTGATAATACAGATGGTGTTCCATGATATAATATAACCAGTTGATATTACAGATGGTGTTCCATGATATAATATAACCAGTTGATATTACAGATGGTGTTCCATGATATAATATAACCAGTTGATATTACAGATGGTATTCCATGATATAATATAACCAGTTGATATTACAGATGGTGTTCCATGATATAATATAACCAGTTGATATTACAGATGGTGTTCCATGATATAATATAACCAGTTGATATTACAGATGGTGTTCCATGATATAATATAACCAGTTGATATTACAGATGGTGTTCCATGATATAATATAACCAGTTGATATTACAGATGGTGTTCCATGATATAATATAACCAGTTGATGTTACAGATGGTGTTCCATGATATAATATAACCAGTTGATATTACAGATGGTGTTCCATGATATAATATAACCAGTTGATATTACAGATGGTGTTCCATGATATAATATAACCAGTTGATATTACAGATGGTGTTCCATGATATAATATAACCAGTTGATATTACAGATGGTGTTCCATGATATAATATAACCAGTTGATATTACAGATGGTGTTCCATGATATAATATAACCAGTTGATGTTACAGATGGTGTTCCATGATATAATATAACCAGTTGATATTACAGATGGTGTTCCATGATATAATATAACCAGTTGATATTACAGATGGTGTTCCATGATATAATATAACCAGTTGATATTACAGATGGTGTTCCATGATATAATATAACCAGTTGATATTACAGATGGTGTTCCATGATATAATATAACCAGTTGATATTACAGATGGTGTTCCATGATATAATATAACCAGTTGATATTACAGATGGTGTTCCATGATATAATATAACCAGTTGATAATACAGATGGTGTTCCATGATATAATATAACCAGTTGATATTACAGATGGTGTTCCATGATATAATATAACCAGTTGATATTACAGATGGTGTTCCATGATATAATATAACCAGTTGATATTACAGATGGTGTTCCATGATATAATATAACCAGTTGATGTTACAGATGGTGTTCCATGATATAATATAACCAGTTGATGTTACAGATGGTGTTCCATGATATAATATAACCAGTTGATATTACAGATGGTGTTCCATGATATAATATAACCAGTTGATAATACAGATGGTGTTCCATGATATAATATAACCAGTTGATAATACAGATGGTGTTCCATGATATAATATAACCAGTTGATAATACAGATGGTGTTCCATTTTATAATATAACCAGTTGATAATACAGATGGTGTTCCATGATATAATATAACCAGTTGATATTACAGATGGTGTTCCATGATATAATATAACCAGTTGATGTTACAGATGGTATTCCATGATATAATATAACCAGTTGATATTACAGATGGTGTTCCATGATATAATATAACCAGTTGATATTACAGATGGTGTTCCATGATATAATATAACCAGTTGATATTACAGATGGTGTCCATGATATAATATAACCAGTTGATGTTACAGATGGTGTTCCATGATATAATATAACCAGTTGATGTTACAGATGGTGTTCCATGATATAATATAACCAGTTGATGTTACAGATGGTGTTCCATGATATAATATAACCAGTTGATGTTACAGATGGTGTTCCATGATATAATATAATCAGTTGATGTTACAGATGGTGTTCCATGATATAATATAACCAGTTGATATTACAGATGGTGTTCCATGATATAATATAACCAGTTGATATTACAGATGGTGTTCCATGATATAATATAACCAGTTGATGTTACAGATGGTGTTCCATGATATAATATAACCAGTTGATATTACAGATGGTATTCCATGATATAATATAACCAGTTGATAATACAGATGGTGTTCCATGATATAATATAACCAGTTGATATTACAGATGGTGTTCCATGATATAATATAACCAGTTGATATTACAGATGGTATTCCATGATATAATATAACCAGTTGATAATACAGATGGTGTTCCATGATATAATATAACCAGTTGATGTTACAGATGGTGTTCCATGATATAATATAATCAGTTGATGTTACAGATGGTGTTCCATGATATAATATAACCAGTTGATGTTACAGATGGTGATCCATGATATAATATAACCAGTTGATATTACAGATGGTGTTCCATGATATAATATAACCAGTTGATATTACAGATGGTGTTCCATGATATAATATAACCAGTTGATATTACAGATGGTGATCCATGATATAATATAACCAGTTGATATTACAGATGGTGTTCCATGATATAATATAACCAGTTGATATTACAGATGGTGATCCATGATATAATATAACCAGTTGATATTACAGATGGTGTTCCATGATATAATATAACCAGTTGATAATACAGATGGTGTTCCATGATATAATATAACCAGTTGATATTACAGATGGTGTTCCATGATATAATATAACCAGTTGATGTTACAGATGGTGATCCATGATATAATATAACCAGTTGATATTACAGATGGTGTTCCATGATATAATATAACCAGTTGATGTTACAGATGGTGTTCCATGATATAATATAACCAGTTGATATTACAGATGGTGTTCCATGATATAATATAACCAGTTGATATTACAGATGGTATTCCATGATATAATATAACCAGTTGATATTACAGATGGTGTTCCATGATATAATATAACCAGTTGATATTACAGATGGTGTTCCATGATATAATATAACCAGTTGATGTTACAGATGGTGTTCCATGATATAATATAACCAGTTGATATTACAGATGGTGTTCCATGATATAATATAACCAGTTGATATTACAGATGGTGATCCATGATATAATATAACCAGTTGATATTACAGATGGTGTTCCATGATATAATATAACCAGTTGATAATACAGATGGTGTTCCATGATATAATATAACCAGTTGATATTACAGATGGTGTTCCATGATATAATATAACCAGTTGATATTACAGATGGTGTTCCATGATATAATATAACCAGTTGATAGTACAGATGGTGTTCCATGATATAATATAACCAGTTGATATTACAGATGGTGTTCCATGATATAATATAACCAGTTGATATTACAGATGGTGTTCCATGATATAATATAACCAGTTGATAATACAGATGGTGTTCCATGATATAATATAACCAGTTGATATTACAGATGGTGTTCCATGATATAATATAACCAGTTGATAATACAGATGGTGTTCCATGATATAATATAACCAGTTGATATTACAGATGGTGTTCCATGATATAATATAACCAGTTGATATTACAGATGGTGTTCCATGATATAATATAACCAGTTGATAATACAGATGGTGTTCCATGATATAATATAACCAGTTGATATTACAGATGGTGTTCCATGATATAATATAACCAGTTGATGTTACAGATGGTGTTCCATGATATAATATAACCAGTTGATATTACAGATGGTGTTCCATGATATAATATAACCAGTTGATATTACAGATGGTGTTCCATGATATAATATAACCAGTTGATATTACAGATGGTGTTCCATGATATAATATAACCAGTTGATATTACAGATGGTGTTCCATGATATAATATAACCAGTTGATATTACAGATGGTGTTCCATGATATAATATAACCAGTTGATATTACAGATCGTGTTCCATGATATAATATAACCAGTTGATATTACAGATGGTGTTCCATGATATAATATAACCAGTTGATATTACAGATGGTGTTCCATGATATAATATAACCAGTTGATATTACAGATGGTGTTCCATGATATAATATAACCAGTTGATATTACAGATGGTGTTCCATGATATAATATAACCAGTTGATATTACAGATGGTGTTCCATGATATAATATAACCAGTTGATGTTACAGATGGTGTTCCATGATATAATATAACCAGTTGATATTACAGATGGTGTTCCATGATATAATATAACCAGTTGATATTACAGATGGTGTTCCATGATATAATATAACCAGTTGATGTTACAGATGGTGTTCCATGATATAATATAACCAGTTGATATTACAGATGGTGTTCCATGATATAATATAACCAGTTGATGTTACAGATGGTGTTCCATGATATAATATAACCAGTTGATATTACAGATGGTGTTCCATGATATAATATAACCAGTTGATGTTACAGATGGTGTTCCATGATATAATATAACCAGTTGATATTACAGATGGTGTTCCATGATATAATATAACCAGTTGATATTACAGATGGTGTTCCATGATATCATATAACCAGTTGATGTTACAGATGTGATCCATGATATAATATAACCAGTTGATGTTACAGATGGTGTTCCATGATATAATATAACCAGTTGATATTACAGATGGTGTTCCATGATATAATATAACCAGTTGATATTACAGATGGTGTTCCATGATATAATATAACCAGTTGATAATACAGATGGTGATCCATGATATAATATAACCAGTTGATATTACAGATGGTATTCCATGATATAATATAACCAGTTGATAATACAGATGGTGTTCCATGATATAATATAACCAGTTGATATTACAGATGGTGTTCCATGATATAATATAACCAGTTGATATTACAGATGGTGTTCCATGATATAATATAACCAGTTGATAATACAGATGGTATTCCATGATATAATATAACCAGTTGATAATACAGATGGTGTTCCATGATATAATATAACCAGTTGATATTACAGATGGTGTTCCATGATATAATATAACCAGTTGATATTACAGATGGTGTTCCATGATATAATATAACCAGTTGATATTACAGATGGTATTCCATGATATAATATAACCAGTTGATAATACAGATGGTGTTCCATGATATAATATAACCAGTTGATATTACAGATGGTGTTCCATGATATAATATAACCAGTTGATATTACAGATGGTGTTCCATGATATAATATAACCAGTTGATATTACAGATGGTGTTCCATGATATAATATAACCAGTTGATATTACAGATGGTGTTCCATGATATAATATAACCAGTTGATGTTACAGATGGTGTTCCATGATATAATATAACCAGTTGATGTTACAGATGGTGTTCCATGATATAATATAACCAGTTGATGTTACAGATGGTGTTCCATGATATAATATAACCAGTTGATATTACAGATGGTGTTCCATGATATAATATAACCAGTTGATATTACAGATGGTGTTCCATGATATAATATAACCAGTTGATATTACAGATGGTGTTCCATGATATAATATAACCAGTTGATGTTACAGATGGTGTTCCATGATATAATATAACCAGTTGATATTACAGATGGTGTTCCATGATATAATATAACCAGTTGATATTACAGATGGTATTCCATGATATAATATAACCAGTTGATATTACAGATGGTGTTCCATGATATAATATAACCAGTTGATATTACAGATGGTGTTCCATGATATAATATAACCAGTTGATATTACAGATGGTGTTCCATGATATAATATAACCAGTTGATATTACAGATGGTGTTCCATGATATAATATAACCAGTTGATGTTACAGATGGTGATCCATGATATAATATAACCAGTTGATATTACAGATGGTGATCCATGATATAATATAACCAGTTGATGTTACAGATGGTGTTCCATGATATAATATAACCAGTTGATATTACAGATGGTGTTCCATGATATAATATAACCAGTTGATAATACAGATGGTGTTCCATGATATAATATAACCAGTTGATAATACAGATGGTGTTCCATGATATAATATAACCAGTTGATATTACAGATGGTGTTCCATGATATAATATAACCAGTTGATAATACAGATGGTGTTCCATGATATAATATAACCAGTTGATGTTTCAGATGGTGATCCAAGATATAATATAACCAGTTGATAATACAGAATGTGTTCCATGATATAATATAACCAGTTGATATTACAGATGGTGTTCCATGATATAATATAACCAGTTGATGTTACAGATGGTGATCCATGATATAATATAACCAGTTGATATTACAGATGGTGTTCCATGATATAATATAACCAGTTGATATTACAGATGGTGATCCATGATATAATATAACCAGTTGATAATACAGATGGTGTTCCATGATATAATATAACCAGTTGATGTTACAGATGGTGATCCATGATATAATATAACCAGTTGATAATACAGATGGTGTTCCATGATATAATATAACCAGTTGATGTTACAGATGGTATTCCATGATATAATATACCCAGTTGATATTACAGATGGTGTTCCATGATATAATATAACCAGTTGATATTACAGATGGTGTTCCATGATATAATATAACCAGTTGATATTACAGATGGTGTTCCATGATATAATATAACCAGTTGATGTTACAGATGGTGTTCCATGATATAATATAACCAGTTGATATTACAGATGGTGTTCCATGATATAATATAACCAGTTGATATTACAGATGGTGTTCCATGATATAATATAACCAGTTGATATTACAGATGGTGATCCATGATATAATATAACCAGTTGATATTACAGATGGTGATCCATGATATAATATAACCAGTTGATATTACAGATGGTGTTCCATGATATAATATAACCAGTTGATAATACAGATGGTGTTCCATGATATAATATAACCAGTTGATATTACAGATGGTGTTCCATGATATAATATAACCAGTTGATATTACAGATGGTGTTCCATGATATAATATAACCAGTTGATGTTACAGATGGTGTTCCATGATATAATATAACCAGTTGATATTACAGATGGTGTTCCATGATATAATATAACCAGTTGATATTACAGATGGTGTTCCATGATATAATATAACCAGTTGATATTACAGATGGTGATCCATGATATAATATAACCAGTTGATATTACAGATGGTGATCCATGATATAATATAACCAGTTGATATTACAGATGGTGTTCCATGATATAATATAACCAGTTGATAATACAGATGGTGTTCCATGATATAATATAACCAGTTGATATTACAGATGGTGTTCCATGATATAATATAACCAGTTGATATTACAGATGGTATTCCATGATATAATATAACCAGTTGATATTACAGATGGTGTTCCATGATATAATATAACCAGTTGATATTACAGATGGTGTTCCATGATATAATATAACCAGTTGATATTACAGATGGTGTTCCATGATATAATATAACCAGTTGATGTTACAGATGGTGTTCCATGATATAATATAACTAGTTGATATTACAGATGGTGTTCCATGATATAATATAACCAGTTGATAATACAGATGGTGTTCCATGATATAATATAACCAGTTGATGTTACAGATGGTGTTCCATGATATAATATAACCAGTTGATATTACAGATGGTGTTCCATGATATAATATAACCAGTTGATAATACAGATGGTGTTCCATGATATAATATAACCAGTTGATATTACAGATGGTGTTCCATGATATAATATAACCAGTTGATATTACAGATGGTGTTCCATGATATAATATAACCAGTTGATATTACAGATGGTATTCCATGATATAATATAACCAGTTGATATTACAGATGGTGTTCCATGATATAATATAACCAGTTGATATTACAGATGGTGTTCCATGATATAATATAACCAGTTGATATTACAGATGGTGTTCCATGATATAATATAACCAGTTGATATTACAGATGGTGTTCCATGATATAATATAACCAGTTGATATTACAGATGGTGTTCCATGATATAATATAACCAGTTGATGTTACAGATGGTGTTCCATGATATAATATAACCAGTTGATATTACAGATGGTGTTCCATGATATAATATAACCAGTTGATATTACAGATGGTGTTCCATGATATAATATAACCAGTTGATATTACAGATGGTGTTCCATGATATAATATAACCAGTTGATATTACAGATGGTGTTCCATGATATAATATAACCAGTTGATATTACAGATGGTGTTCCATGATATAATATAACCAGTTGATGTTACAGATGGTGTTCCATGATATAATATAACCAGTTGATATTACAGATGGTGTTCCATGATATAATATAACCAGTTGATATTACAGATGGTGTTCCATGATATAATATAACCAGTTGATATTACAGATGGTGTTCCATGATATAATATAACCAGTTGATATTACAGATGGTGTTCCATGATATAATATAACCAGTTGATATTACAGATGGTGTTCCATGATATAATATAACCAGTTGATATTACAGATGGTGTTCCATGATATAATATAACCAGTTGATAATACAGATGGTGTTCCATGATATAATATAACCAGTTGATATTACAGATGGTGTTCCATGATATAATATAACCAGTTGATATTACAGATGGTGTTCCATGATATAATATAACCAGTTGATATTACAGATGGTGTTCCATGATATAATATAACCAGTTGATGTTACAGATGGTGTTCCATGATATAATATAACCAGTTGATGTTACAGATGGTGTTCCATGATATAATATAACCAGTTGATATTACAGATGGTGTTCCATGATATAATATAACCAGTTGATAATACAGATGGTGTTCCATGATATAATATAACCAGTTGATAATACAGATGGTGTTCCATGATATAATATAACCAGTTGATAATACAGATGGTGTTCCATTTTATAATATAACCAGTTGATAATACAGATGGTGTTCCATGATATAATATAACCAGTTGATATTACAGATGGTGTTCCATGATATAATATAACCAGTTGATGTTACAGATGGTATTCCATGATATAATATAACCAGTTGATATTACAGATGGTGTTCCATGATATAATATAACCAGTTGATATTACAGATGGTGTTCCATGATATAATATAACCAGTTGATATTACAGATGGTGTCCATGATATAATATAACCAGTTGATGTTACAGATGGTGTTCCATGATATAATATAACCAGTTGATGTTACAGATGGTGTTCCATGATATAATATAACCAGTTGATGTTACAGATGGTGTTCCATGATATAATATAACCAGTTGATGTTACAGATGGTGTTCCATGATATAATATAATCAGTTGATGTTACAGATGGTGTTCCATGATATAATATAACCAGTTGATATTACAGATGGTGTTCCATGATATAATATAACCAGTTGATATTACAGATGGTGTTCCATGATATAATATAACCAGTTGATGTTACAGATGGTGTTCCATGATATAATATAACCAGTTGATATTACAGATGGTATTCCATGATATAATATAACCAGTTGATAATACAGATGGTGTTCCATGATATAATATAACCAGTTGATATTACAGATGGTGTTCCATGATATAATATAACCAGTTGATATTACAGATGGTATTCCATGATATAATATAACCAGTTGATAATACAGATGGTGTTCCATGATATAATATAACCAGTTGATGTTACAGATGGTGTTCCATGATATAATATAATCAGTTGATGTTACAGATGGTGTTCCATGATATAATATAACCAGTTGATGTTACAGATGGTGATCCATGATATAATATAACCAGTTGATATTACAGATGGTGTTCCATGATATAATATAACCAGTTGATATTACAGATGGTGTTCCATGATATAATATAACCAGTTGATATTACAGATGGTGATCCATGATATAATATAACCAGTTGATATTACAGATGGTGTTCCATGATATAATATAACCAGTTGATATTACAGATGGTGATCCATGATATAATATAACCAGTTGATATTACAGATGGTGTTCCATGATATAATATAACCAGTTGATAATACAGATGGTGTTCCATGATATAATATAACCAGTTGATATTACAGATGGTGTTCCATGATATAATATAACCAGTTGATGTTACAGATGGTGATCCATGATATAATATAACCAGTTGATATTACAGATGGTGTTCCATGATATAATATAACCAGTTGATGTTACAGATGGTGTTCCATGATATAATATAACCAGTTGATATTACAGATGGTGTTCCATGATATAATATAACCAGTTGATATTACAGATGGTATTCCATGATATAATATAACCAGTTGATATTACAGATGGTGTTCCATGATATAATATAACCAGTTGATATTACAGATGGTGTTCCATGATATAATATAACCAGTTGATGTTACAGATGGTGTTCCATGATATAATATAACCAGTTGATATTACAGATGGTGTTCCATGATATAATATAACCAGTTGATATTACAGATGGTGATCCATGATATAATATAACCAGTTGATATTACAGATGGTGTTCCATGATATAATATAACCAGTTGATAATACAGATGGTGTTCCATGATATAATATAACCAGTTGATATTACAGATGGTGTTCCATGATATAATATAACCAGTTGATATTACAGATGGTGTTCCATGATATAATATAACCAGTTGATAGTACAGATGGTGTTCCATGATATAATATAACCAGTTGATATTACAGATGGTGTTCCATGATATAATATAACCAGTTGATATTACAGATGGTGTTCCATGATATAATATAACCAGTTGATAATACAGATGGTGTTCCATGATATAATATAACCAGTTGATATTACAGATGGTGTTCCATGATATAATATAACCAGTTGATAATACAGATGGTGTTCCATGATATAATATAACCAGTTGATATTACAGATGGTGTTCCATGATATAATATAACCAGTTGATATTACAGATGGTGTTCCATGATATAATATAACCAGTTGATAATACAGATGGTGTTCCATGATATAATATAACCAGTTGATATTACAGATGGTGTTCCATGATATAATATAACCAGTTGATGTTACAGATGGTGTTCCATGATATAATATAACCAGTTGATATTACAGATGGTGTTCCATGATATAATATAACCAGTTGATATTACAGATGGTGTTCCATGATATAATATAACCAGTTGATATTACAGATGGTGTTCCATGATATAATATAACCAGTTGATATTACAGATGGTGTTCCATGATATAATATAACCAGTTGATATTACAGATGGTGTTCCATGATATAATATAACCAGTTGATATTACAGATCGTGTTCCATGATATAATATAACCAGTTGATATTACAGATGGTGTTCCATGATATAATATAACCAGTTGATATTACAGATGGTGTTCCATGATATAATATAACCAGTTGATATTACAGATGGTGTTCCATGATATAATATAACCAGTTGATATTACAGATGGTGTTCCATGATATAATATAACCAGTTGATATTACAGATGGTGTTCCATGATATAATATAACCAGTTGATGTTACAGATGGTGTTCCATGATATAATATAACCAGTTGATATTACAGATGGTGTTCCATGATATAATATAACCAGTTGATATTACAGATGGTGTTCCATGATATAATATAACCAGTTGATGTTACAGATGGTGTTCCATGATATAATATAACCAGTTGATATTACAGATGGTGTTCCATGATATAATATAACCAGTTGATGTTACAGATGGTGTTCCATGATATAATATAACCAGTTGATATTACAGATGGTGTTCCATGATATAATATAACCAGTTGATGTTACAGATGGTGTTCCATGATATAATATAACCAGTTGATATTACAGATGGTGTTCCATGATATAATATAACCAGTTGATATTACAGATGGTGTTCCATGATATCATATAACCAGTTGATGTTACAGATGTGATCCATGATATAATATAACCAGTTGATGTTACAGATGGTGTTCCATGATATAATATAACCAGTTGATATTACAGATGGTGTTCCATGATATAATATAACCAGTTGATATTACAGATGGTGTTCCATGATATAATATAACCAGTTGATAATACAGATGGTGATCCATGATATAATATAACCAGTTGATATTACAGATGGTATTCCATGATATAATATAACCAGTTGATAATACAGATGGTGTTCCATGATATAATATAACCAGTTGATATTACAGATGGTGTTCCATGATATAATATAACCAGTTGATATTACAGATGGTGTTCCATGATATAATATAACCAGTTGATAATACAGATGGTATTCCATGATATAATATAACCAGTTGATAATACAGATGGTGTTCCATGATATAATATAACCAGTTGATATTACAGATGGTGTTCCATGATATAATATAACCAGTTGATATTACAGATGGTGTTCCATGATATAATATAACCAGTTGATATTACAGATGGTATTCCATGATATAATATAACCAGTTGATAATACAGATGGTGTTCCATGATATAATATAACCAGTTGATATTACAGATGGTGTTCCATGATATAATATAACCAGTTGATATTACAGATGGTGTTCCATGATATAATATAACCAGTTGATATTACAGATGGTGTTCCATGATATAATATAACCAGTTGATATTACAGATGGTGTTCCATGATATAATATAACCAGTTGATGTTACAGATGGTGTTCCATGATATAATATAACCAGTTGATGTTACAGATGGTGTTCCATGATATAATATAACCAGTTGATGTTACAGATGGTGTTCCATGATATAATATAACCAGTTGATATTACAGATGGTGTTCCATGATATAATATAACCAGTTGATATTACAGATGGTGTTCCATGATATAATATAACCAGTTGATATTACAGATGGTGTTCCATGATATAATATAACCAGTTGATGTTACAGATGGTGTTCCATGATATAATATAACCAGTTGATATTACAGATGGTGTTCCATGATATAATATAACCAGTTGATATTACAGATGGTATTCCATGATATAATATAACCAGTTGATATTACAGATGGTGTTCCATGATATAATATAACCAGTTGATATTACAGATGGTGTTCCATGATATAATATAACCAGTTGATATTACAGATGGTGTTCCATGATATAATATAACCAGTTGATATTACAGATGGTGTTCCATGATATAATATAACCAGTTGATGTTACAGATGGTGATCCATGATATAATATAACCAGTTGATATTACAGATGGTGATCCATGATATAATATAACCAGTTGATGTTACAGATGGTGTTCCATGATATAATATAACCAGTTGATATTACAGATGGTGTTCCATGATATAATATAACCAGTTGATAATACAGATGGTGTTCCATGATATAATATAACCAGTTGATAATACAGATGGTGTTCCATGATATAATATAACCAGTTGATATTACAGATGGTGTTCCATGATATAATATAACCAGTTGATAATACAGATGGTGTTCCATGATATAATATAACCAGTTGATGTTTCAGATGGTGATCCAAGATATAATATAACCAGTTGATAATACAGAATGTGTTCCATGATATAATATAACCAGTTGATATTACAGATGGTGTTCCATGATATAATATAACCAGTTGATGTTACAGATGGTGATCCATGATATAATATAACCAGTTGATATTACAGATGGTGTTCCATGATATAATATAACCAGTTGATATTACAGATGGTGATCCATGATATAATATAACCAGTTGATAATACAGATGGTGTTCCATGATATAATATAACCAGTTGATGTTACAGATGGTGATCCATGATATAATATAACCAGTTGATAATACAGATGGTGTTCCATGATATAATATAACCAGTTGATGTTACAGATGGTGTTCCATGATATAATATAACCAGTTGATATTACAGATGGTATTCCATGATATAATATAACCAGTTGATGTTACAGATGGTGTTCCATGATATAATATAACCAGTTGATATTACAGATGGTATTCCATGATATAATATAACCAGTTGATGTTACAGATGGTGATCCATGATATAATATAACCAGTTGATATTACAGATGGTGATCCATGATATAATATAACCAGTTGATATTACAGATGGTGTTCCATGATATAATATAACCAGTTGATATTACAGATGGTGTTCCATGATATAATATAACCAGTTGATAATACAGATGGTGTTCCATGATATAATATAACCAGTTGATATTACAGATGGTATTCCATGATATAATATAACCAGTTGATAATACAGATGGTGTTCCATGATATAATATAACCAGTTGATGTTACAGATGGTGATCCATGATATAATATAACCAGTTGATAATACAGATGGAGTTCCATGATATAATATAACCAGTTGATATTACAGATGGTGTTCCATGATATAATATAACCAGTTGATATTACAGATGGTGTTCCATGATATAATATAACCAGTTGAAATTACAGATGGTGTTCCATGATATAATATAACCAGTTGATATTACAGATGGTATTCCATGATATAATATAACCAGTTGATGTTACAGATGGTGATCCATGATATAATATAACCAGTTGATATTACAGATGGTGTTCCATGATATAATATAACCAGTTGATGTTACAGATGGTGATCCATGATATAATATAACCAGTTGATATTACAGATGGTGTTCCATGATATAATATAACCAGTTGATAATACAGATGGTGTTCCATGTTATAATATAACCAGTTGATATTGCAGATGGTGTTCCATGATATAATATAACCAGTTGATAATACAGATGGTGTTCCATGATATAATATAACCAGTTGATGTTACAGATGGTGATCCATGATATAATATAACCAGTTGATAATACAGATGGTGTTCCATGATATAATATAACCAGTTGATAGTACAGATGGTGTTCCATGATATAATATAACCAGTTGATGTTACAGATGGTGTTCCATGATATAATATAACCAGTTGATATTACAGATGGTGTTCCATGATATAATATAACCAGTTGATATTACAGATGGTGTTCCATGATATAATATAACCAGTTGATAATACAGATGGTGTTCCATGATATAATATAACCAGTTGATATTACAGATGGTGTTCCATGATATAATATAACCAGTTGATATTACAGATGGTGTTCCATGATATAATATAACCAGTTGATATTACAGATGGTGTTCCATGATATAATATAACCAGTTGATAATACAGATGGTGTTCCATGATATAATATAACCAGTTGATATTACAGATGGTGTTCCATGATATAATATAACCAGTTGATATTACAGATGGTATTCCATGATATAATATAACCAGTTGATATTACAGATGGTGTTCCATGATATAATATAACCAGTTGATATTACAGATGGTGTTCCATGATATAATATAACCAGTTGATATTACAGATGGTGTTCCATGATATAATATAACCAGTTGATAATACAGATGGTGTTCCATGATATAATATAACCAGTTGATATTACAGATGGTGTTCCATGATATAATATAACCAGTTGATATTACAGATGGTATTCCATGATATAATATAACCAGTTGATATTACAGATGGTGTTCCATGATATAATATAACCAGTTGATAATACAGATGGTGTTCCATGATATAATATAACCAGTTGATATTACAGATGGTGTTCCATGATATAATATAACCAGTTGATATTACAGATGGTATTCCATGATATAATATAACCAGTTGATATTACAGATGGTGTTCCATGATATAATATAACCAGTTGATATTACAGATGGTGTTCCATGATATAATATAACCAGTTGATATTACAGATGGTATTCCATGATATAATATAACTAGTTGATATTACAGATGGTGTTCCATGATATAATATAACCAGTTGATATTACAGATGGTGTTCCATGATATAATATAACCAGTTGATATTACAGATGGTGTTCCATGATATAATATAACCAGTTGATATTACAGATGGTGTTCCATGATATAATATAACCAGTTGATATTACAGATGGTGATCCATGATATAATATAACCAGTTGATATTACAGATGGTGTTCCATGATATAATATAACCAGTTGATGTTACAGATGGTGATCCATGATATAATATAACCAGTTGATAATACAGATGGTGTTCCATGATATAATATAACCAGTTGATAGTACAGATGGTGTTCCATGATATAATATAACCAGTTGATGTTACAGATGGTGTTCCATGATATAATATAACCAGTTGATATTACAGATGGTGTTCCATGATATAATATAACCAGTTGATAATACAGATGGTGTTCCATGATATAATATAACCAGTTGATAGTACAGATGGTGTTCCATGATATAATATAACCAGTTGATGTTACAGATGGTGTTCCATGATATAATATAACCAGTTGATATTACAGATGGTGTTCCATGATATAATATAACCAGTTGATAATACAGATGGTGTTCCATGATATAATATAACCAGTTGATAGTACAGATGGTGTTCCATGATATAATATAACCAGTTGATGTTACAGATGGTGATCCATGATATAATATAACCAGTTGATAATACAGATGGTGTTCCATGATATAATATAACCAGTTGATGTTACAGATGGTGTTCCATGATATAATATAACCAGTTGATATTACAGATGGTGTTCCATGATATAATATAACCAGTTGATAATACAGATGGTGTTCCATGATATAATATAACCAGTTGATGTTACAGATGGTGTTCCATGATATAATATAACCAGTTGATATTACAGATGGTGTTCCATGATATAATATAACCAGTTGATATTACAGATGGTGTTCCATGATATAATATAACCAGTTGATAATACAGATGGTGTTCCATGATATAATATAACCAGTTGATAGTACAGATGGTGTTCCATGATATAATATAACCAGTTGATGTTACAGATGGTGTTCCATGATATAATATAACCAGTTGATATTACAGATGGTGTTCCATGATATAATATAACCAGTTGATATTACAGATGGTGTTCCATGATATAATATAACCAGTTGATAATACAGATGGTGTTCCATGATATAATATAACCAGTTGATGTTACAGATGGTGTTCCATGATATAATATAACCAGTTGATAATACAGATGGTGTTCCATGATATAATATAACCAGTTGATAGTACAGATGGTGTTCCATGATATAATATAACCAGTTGATGTTACAGATGGTGATCCATGATATAATATAACCAGTTGATAATACAGATGGTGTTCCATGATATAATATAACCAGTTGATGTTACAGATGGTGTTCCATGATATAATATAACCAGTTGATATTACAGATGGTATTCCATGATATAATATAACCAGTTGATGTTACAGATGGTGATCCATGATATAATATAACCAGTTGATGTTACAGATGGTGTTCCATGATATAATATAACCAGTTGATATTACAGATGGTGTTCCATGATATAATATAACCAGTTGATATTACAGATGGTGTTCCATGATATAATATAACCAGTTGATATTACAGATGGTGTTCCATGATATAATATAACCAGTTGATATTACAGATGGTGTTCCATGATATAATATAACCAGTTGATATTACAGATGGTGTTCCATGATATAATATAACCAGTTGATATTACAGATGGTATTCCATGATATAATATAACCAGTTGATGTTACAGATGGTGATCCATGATATAATATAACCAGTTGATATTACAGATGGTGTTCCATGATATAATATAACCAGTTGATGTTACAGATGGTATTCCATGATATAATATAACCAGTTGATTTTACAGATGGTGATCCATGATATAATATAACCAGTTGATATTACAGATGGTGTTCCATGATATAATATAACCAGTTGATATTACAGATGGTGTTCCATGATATAATATAACCAGTTGATGTTACAGATGGTATTCCATGATATAATATAACCAGTTGATATTACAGATGGTGTTCCATGATATAATATAACCAGTTGATATTACAGATGGTGTTCCATGATATAATATAACCAGTTGATATTACAGATGGTGTTCCATGATATAATATAACCAGTTGATATTACAGATGGTATTCCATGATATAATATAACCAGTTGATATTACAGATGGTGTTCCATGATATAATATAACCAGTTGATATTACAGATGGTGTTCCATGATATAATATAACCAGTTGATATTACAGATGGTGTTCCATGATATAATATAACCAGTTGATATTACAGATGGTGTTCCATGATATAATATAACCAGTTGATAATACAGATGGTGTTCCATGATATAATATAACTAGTTGATATTACAGATGGTGTTCCATGATATAATATAACCAGTTGATATTACAGATGGTGTTCCATGATATAATATAACCAGTTGATATTACAGATGGTGTTCCATGATATAATATAACCAGTTGATATTACAGATGGTGTTCCATGATATAATATAACCAGTTGATATTACAGATGGTGTTCCATGATATAATATAACCAGTTGATATTACAGATGGTGTTCCATGATATAATATAACCAGTTGATATTACAGATGGTATTCCATGATATAATATAACCAGTTGATATTACAGATGGTGATCCATGATATAATATAACCAGTTGATATTACAGATGGTGTTCCATGATATAATATAACCAGTTGATATTACAGATGGTGTTCCATGATATAATATAACCAGTTGATAATACAGATGGTGTTCCATGATATAATATAACCAGTTGATGTTACAGATGGTGTTCCATGATATAATATAACCAGTTGATATTACAGATGGTGTTCCATGATATAATATAACCAGTTGATGTTACAGATGGTGTTCCATGATATAATATAACCAGTTGATATTACAGATGGTGTTCCATGATATAATATAACCAGTTGATATTACAGATGGTGTTCCATGATATAATATAACCAGTTGATATTACAGATGGTGTTCCATGATATAATATAACCAGTTGATATTACAGATGGTATTCCATGATATAATATAACCAGTTGATGTTACAGATGGTGATCCATGATATAATATAACCAGTTGATATTACAGATGGTGTTCCATGATATAATATAACCAGTTGATGTTACAGATGGTATTCCATGATATAATATAACCAGTTGATGTTACAGATGGTGATCCATGATATAATATAACCAGTTGATATTACAGATGGTGTTCCATGATATAATATAACCAGTTGATATTACAGATGGTGTTCCATGATATAATATAACCAGTTGATGTTACAGATGGTATTCCATGATATAATATAACCAGTTGATATTACAGATGGTGTTCCATGATATAATATAACCAGTTGATATTACAGATGGTGTTCCATGATATAATATAACCAGTTGATATTACAGATGGTGTTCCATGATATAATATAACCAGTTGATATTACAGATGGTGTTCCATGATATAATATAACCAGTTGATATTACAGATGGTGTTCCATGATATAATATAACCAGTTGATATTACAGATGGTGTTCCATGATATAATATAACCAGTTGATAATACAGATGGTGTTCCATGATATAATATAACCAGTTGATATTACAGATGGTGTTCCATGATATAATATAACTAGTTGATATTACAGATGGTGTTCCATGATATAATATAACCAGTTGATATTACAGATGGTGTTCCATGATATAATATAACCAGTTGATATTACAGATGGTGTTCCATGATATAATATAACCAGTTGATATTACAGATGGTGTTCCATGATATAATATAACCAGTTGATATTACAGATGGTGTTCCATGATATAATATAACCAGTTGATATTACAGATGGTGTTCCATAAAATAATATAACCAGTTGATATTACAGATGGTGTTCCATGATATAATATAACCAGTTGATGTTACAGATGGTGATCCATGATATAATATAACCAGTTGATATTACAGATGGTGTTCCATGATATAATATAACCAGTTGATATTACAGATGGTGTTCCATGATATAATATAACCAGTTGATAATACAGATGGTGTTCCATGATATAATATAACCAGTTGATGTTACAGATGGTGTTCCATGATATAATATAACCAGTTGATATTACAGATGGTGTTCCATGATATAATATAACCAGTTGATGTTACAGATGGTGTTCCATGATATAATATAACCAGTTGATATTACAGATGGTGTTCCATGATATAATATAACCAGTTGATATTACAGATGGTGTTCCATGATATAATATAACCAGTTGATATTACAGATGGTATTCCATGATATAATATAACCAGTTGATGTTACAGATGGTGATCCATGATATAATATAACCAGTTGATATTACAGATGGTGTTCCATGATATAATATAACCAGTTGATGTTACAGATGGTATTCCATGATATAATATAACCAGTTGATGTTACAGATGGTGATCCATGATATAATATAACCAGTTGATATTACAGATGGTGTTCCATGATATAATATAACCAGTTGATATTACAGATGGTGTTCCATGATATAATATAACCAGTTGATGTTACAGATGGTATTCCATGATATAATATAACCAGTTGATATTACAGATGGTGTTCCATGATATAATATAACCAGTTGATATTACAGATGGTGTTCCATGATATAATATAACCAGTTGATATTACAGATGGTGTTCCATGATATAATATAACCAGTTGATATTACAGATGGTGTTCCATGATATAATATAACCAGTTGATATTACAGATGGTGTTCCATGATATAATATAACCAGTTGATATTACAGATGGTGTTCCATGATATAATATAACCAGTTGATATTACAGATGGTATTCCATGATATAATATAACCAGTTGATATTACAGATGGTGATCCATGATATAATATAACCAGTTGATATTACAGATGGTGTTCCATGATATAATATAACCAGTTGATATTACAGATGGTGTTCCATGATATAATATAACCAGTTGATAATACAGATGGTGTTCCATGATATAATATAACCAGTTGATGTTACAGATGGTGTTCCATGATATAATATAACCAGTTGATATTACAGATGGTGTTCCATGATATAATATAACCAGTTGATGTTACAGATGGTGTTCCATGATATAATATAACCAGTTGATATTACAGATGGTGTTCCATGATATAATATAACCAGTTGATATTACAGATGGTGTTCCATGATATAATATAACCAGTTGATATTACAGATGGTGTTCCATGATATAATATAACCAGTTGATATTACAGATGGTATTCCATGATATAATATAACCAGTTGATGTTACAGATGGTGATCCATGATATAATATAACCAGTTGATATTACAGATGGTGTTCCATGATATAATATAACCAGTTGATGTTACAGATGGTATTCCATGATATAATATAACCAGTTGATGTTACAGATGGTGATCCATGATATAATATAACCAGTTGATATTACAGATGGTGTTCCATGATATAATATAACCAGTTGATATTACAGATGGTGTTCCATAAAATAATATAACCTGTTGATATTACAGATGGTGTTCCATGATATAATATAACCAGTTGATGTTACAGATGGTGATCCATGATATAATATAACCAGTTGATATTACAGATGGTGTTCCATGATATAATATAACCAGTTGATATTACAGATGGTGTTCCATGATATAATATAACCAGTTGATAATACAGATGGTGTTCCATGATATAATATAACCAGTTGATGTTACAGATGGTGTTCCATGATATAATATAACCAGTTGATATTACAGATGGTGTTCCATGATATAATATAACCAGTTGATGTTACAGATGGTGTTCCATGATATAATATAACCAGTTGATATTACAGATGGTGTTCCATGATATAATATAACCAGTTGATATTACAGATGGTGTTCCATGATATAATATAACCAGTTGATATTACAGATGGTATTCCATGATATAATATAACCAGTTGATGTTACAGATGGTGATCCATGATATAATATAACCAGTTGATATTACAGATGGTGTTCCATGATATAATATAACCAGTTGATGTTACAGATGGTATTCCATGATATAATATAACCAGTTGATGTTACAGATGGTGATCCATGATATAATATAACTAGTTGATATTACAGATGGTGTTCCATGATATAATATAACCAGTTGATATTACAGATGGTGTTCCATGATATAATATAACCAGTTGATATTACAGATGGTGTTCCATGATATAATATAACCAGTTGATATTACAGATGGTGTTCCATGATATAATATAACCAGTTGATATTACAGATGGTGTTCCATGATATAATATAACCAGTTGATATTACAGATGGTGTTCCATAAAATAATATAACCAGTTGATATTACAGATGGTGTTCCATGATATAATATAACCAGTTGATGTTACAGATGGTGATCCATGATATAATATAACCAGTTGATATTACAGATGGTGTTCCATGATATAATATAACCAGTTGATATTACAGATGGTGTTCCATGATATAATATAACCAGTTGATAATACAGATGGTGTTCCATGATATAATATAACCAGTTGATGTTACAGATGGTGTTCCATGATATAATATAACCAGTTGATATTACAGATGGTGTTCCATGATATAATATAAGCAGTTGATGTTACAGATGGTGTTCCATGATATAATATAACCAGTTGATATTACAGATGGTGTTCCATGATATAATATAACCAGTTGATATTACAGATGGTGTTCCATGATATAATATAACCAGTTGATATTACAGATGGTATTCCATGATATAATATAACCAGTTGATGTTACAGATGGTGATCCATGATATAATATAACCAGTTGATATTACAGATGGTGTTCCATGATATAATATAACCAGTTGATGTTACAGATGGTATTCCATGATATAATATAACCAGTTGATGTTACAGATGGTGATCCATGATATAATATAACCAGTTGATATTACAGATGGTGTTCCATGATATAATATAACCAGTTGATATTACAGATGGTGTTCCATGATATAATATAACCAGTTGATGTTACAGATGGTATTCCATGATATAATATAACCAGTTGATATTACAGATGGTGTTCCATGATATAATATAACCAGTTGATATTACAGATGGTGTTCCATGATATAATATAACCAGTTGATATTACAGATGGTGTTCCATGATATAATATAACCAGTTGATATTACAGATGGTGTTCCATGATATAATATAACCAGTTGATAATACAGATGGTGTTCCATGATATAATATAACCAGTTGATGTTACAGATGGTGTTCCATGATATAATATAACCAGTTGATATTACAGATGGTGTTCCATGATATAATATAACCAGTTGATGTTACAGATGGTATTCCATGATATAATATAACCAGTTGATGTTACAGATGGTGATCCATGATATAATATAACCAGTTGATATTACAGATGGTGTTCCATGATATAATATAACCAGTTGATATTACAGATGGTGTTCCATGATATAATATAACCAGTTGATGTTACAGATGGTATTCCATGATATAATATAACCAGTTGATATTACAGATGGTGTTCCATGATATAATATAACCAGTTGATATTACAGATGGTGTTCCATGATATAATATAACCAGTTGATATTACAGATGGTGTTCCATGATATAATATAACCAGTTGATATTACAGATGGTGTTCCATGATATAATATAACCAGTTGATATTACAGATGGTGTTCCATGATATAATATAACCAGTTGATATTACAGATGGTGTTCCATGATATAATATAACCAGTTGATAATACAGATGGTGTTCCATGATATAATATAACCAGTTGATATTACAGATGGTGTTCCATGATATAATATAACTAGTTGATATTACAGATGGTGTTCCATGATATAATATAACCAGTTGATATTACAGATGGTGTTCTATGATATAATATAACCAGTTGATATTACAGATGGTGTTCCATGATATAATATAACCAGTTGATATTACAGATGGTGTTCCATGATATAATATAACCAGTTGATATTACAGATGGTGTTCCATGATATAATATAACCAGTTGATATTACAGATGGTGTTCCATAAAATAATATAACCTGTTGATATTACAGATGGTGTTCCATGATATAATATAACCAGTTGATGTTACAGATGGTGATCCATGATATAATATAACCAGTTGATATTACAGATGGTGTTCCATGATATAATATAACCAGTTGATATTACAGATGGTGTTCCATGATATAATATAACCAGTTGATAATACAGATGGTGTTCCATGATATAATATAACCAGTTGATGTTACAGATGGTGTTCCATGATATAATATAACCAGTTGATATTACAGATGGTGTTCCATGATATAATATAACCAGTTGATGTTACAGATGGTGTTCCATGATATAATATAACCAGTTGATATTACAGATGGTGTTCCATGATATAATATAACCAGTTGATATTACAGATGGTGTTCCATGATATAATATAACCAGTTGATATTACAGATGGTATTCCATGATATAATATAACCAGTTGATGTTACAGATGGTGATCCATGATATAATATAACCAGTTGATATTACAGATGGTGTTCCATGATATAATATAACCAGTTGATGTTACAGATGGTATTCCATGATATAATATAACCAGTTGATGTTACAGATGGTGATCCATGATATAATATAACCAGTTGATATTACAGATGGTGTTCCATGATATAATATAACCAGTTGATGTTACAGATGGTATTCCATGATATAATATAACCAGTTGATATTACAGATGGTGTTCCATGATATAATATAACCAGTTGATATTACAGATGGTGTTCCATGATATAATATAACCAGTTGATATTACAGATGGTGTTCCATGATATAATATAACCAGTTGATATTACAGATGGTGTTCCATGATATAATATAACCAGTTGATATTACAGATGGTGTTCCATGATATAATATAACCAGTTGATATTACAGATGGTGTTCCATGATATAATATAACCAGTTGATAATACAGATGGTGTTCCATGATATAATATAACCAGTTGATATTACAGATGGTGTTCCATGATATAATATAACTAGTTGATATTACAGATGGTGTTCCATGATATAATATAACCAGTTGATATTACAGATGGTGTTCCATGATATAATATAACCAGTTGATATTACAGATGGTGTTCCATGATATAATATAACCAGTTGATATTACAGATGGTGTTCCATGATATAATATAACCAGTTGATATTACAGATGGTGTTCCATGATATAATATAACCAGTTGATATTACAGATGGTGTTCCATGATATAATATAACCAGTTGATATTACAGATGGTATTCCATGATATAATATAACCAGTTGATATTACAGATGGTGATCCATGATATAATATAACCAGTTGATATTACAGATGGTGTTCCATGATATAATATAACCAGTTGATATTACAGATGGTGATCCATGATATAATATAACCAGTTGATAGTACAGATGGTGTTCCATGATATAATATAACCAGTTGATATTACAGATGGTGTTCCATGATATAATATAACCAGTTGATATTACAGATGGTGTTCCATGATATAATATAACCAGTTGATATTACAGATGGTGTTCCATGATATAATATAACCAGTTGATATTACAGATGGTATTCCATGATATAATATAACCAGTTGATGTTACAGATGGTGATCCATGATATAATATAACCAGTTGATATTACAGATGGTGTTCCATGATATAATATAACCAGTTGATGTTACAGATGGTATTCCATGATATAATATAACCAGTTGATGTTACAGATGGTGATCCATGATATAATATAACCAGTTGATATTACAGATGGTGTTCCATGATATAATATAACCAGTTGATATTACAGATGGTGTTCCATGATATAATATAACCAGTTGATGTTACAGATGGTATTCCATGATATAATATAACCAGTTGATATTACAGATGGTGTTCCATGATATAATATAACCAGTTGATATTACAGATGGTGTTCCATGATATAATATAACCAGTTGATATTACAGATGGTGTTCCATGATATAATATAACCAGTTGATATTACAGATGGTGTTCCATGATATAATATAACCAGTTGATATTACAGATGGTGTTCCATGATATAATATAACCAGTTGATATTACAGATGGTGTTCCATGATATAATATAACCAGTTGATAATACAGATGGTGTTCCATGATATAATATAACCAGTTGATATTACAGATGGTGTTCCATGATATAATATAACTAGTTGATATTACAGATGGTGTTCCATGATATAATATAACCAGTTGATATTACAGATGGTGTTCCATGATATAATATAACCAGTTGATATTACAGATGGTGTTCCATGATATAATATAACCAGTTGATATTACAGATGGTGTTCCATGATATACTATAACCAGTTGATATTACAGATGGTGTTCCATGATATAATATAACCAGTTGATATTACAGATGGTGTTCCATGATATAATATAACCAGTTGATATTACAGATGGTATTCCATGATATAATATAACCAGTTGATATTACAGATGGTGATCCATGATATAATATAACCAGTTGATATTACAGATGGTGTTCCATGATATAATATAACCAGTTGATATTACAGATGGTGATCCATGATATAATATAACCAGTTGATAGTACAGATGGTGTTCCATGATATAATATAACCAGTTGATATTACAGATGGTGTTCCATGATATAATATAACCAGTTGATATTACAGATGGTGTTCCATGATATAATATAACCAGTTGATATTACAGATGGTGTTCCATGATATAATATAACCAGTTGATATTACAGATGGTGTTCCATGATATAATATAACCAGTTGATATTACAGATGGTGTTCCATGATATAATATAACCAGTTGATATTACAGATGGTGTTCCATGATATAATATAACCAGTTGATAATACAGATGGTGTTCCATGATATAATATAACCAGTTGATGTTACAGATGGTGATCCATGATATAATATAACCAGTTGATAATACAGATGGTGTTCCATGATATAATATAACCAGTTGATATTACAGATGGTGTTCCATGATATAATATAACCAGTTGATGTTACAGATGGTGATCCATGATATAATATAACCAGTTGATAATACAGATGGTGATCCATGATATAATATAACCAGTTGATGTTACAGATGGTGATCCATGATATAATATGACCAGTTGATATTACAGATGGTGTTCCATGATATAATATAACCAGTTGATATTACAGATGGTGTTCCATGATATAATATAACCAGTTGATATTACAGATGGTGATCCATGATATAATATAACCAGTTGATAATACAGATGGTGTTCCATGATATAATATAACCAGTTGATGTTACAGATGGTGATCCATGATATAATATAACCAGTTGATAATACAGATGGTGTTCCATGATATAATATAACCAGTTGATGTTACAGATGGTGTTCCATGATATAATATAACCAGTTGATATTACAGATGGTGTTCCATGATATAATATAACCAGTTGATAATACAGATGGTGTTCCATGATATAATATAACCAGTTGATATTACAGATGGTGTTCCATGATATAATATAACCAGTTGATATTACAGATGGTGTTCCATGATATAATATAACCAGTTGATAATACAGATGGTGTTCCATGATATAATATAACCAGTTGATATTACAGATGGTGTTCCATGATATAATATAACCAGTTGATATTACAGATGGTGTTCCATGATATAATATAACCAGTTGATATTACAGATGGTGTTCCATGATATAATATAACCAGTTGATGTTACAGATGGTGTTCCATGATATAATATAACCAGTTGATATTACAGATGGTGTTCCATGATATAATATAACCAGTTGATATTACAGATGGTATTCCATGATATAATATAACCAGTTGATATTACAGATGGTATTCCATGATATAATATAACCAGTTGATATTACAGATGGTGATCCATGATATAATATAACCAGTTGATATTACAGATGGTGATCCATGATATAATATAACCAGTTGATATTACAGATGGTATTCCATGATATAATATAACCAGTTGATATTACAGATGGTGTTCCATGATATAATATAACCAGTTGATAATACAGATGGTGTTCCATGATATAATATAACCAGGTGATATTACAGATGGTGTTCCATGATATAATATAACCAGTTGATATTACAGATGGTGTTCCATGATATAATATAACCAGTTGATATTACAGATGGTGTTCCATGATATAATATAACCAGTTGATATTACAGATGGTGTTCCATGATATAATATAACCAGTTGATATTACAGATGGTGTTCCATGATATAATATAACCAGTTGATAATACAGATGGTGTTCCATGATATAATATAACCAGTTGATATTACAGATGGTGTTCCATGATATAATATAACTAGTTGATATTACAGATGGTGTTCCATGATATAATATAACCAGTTGATATTACAGATGGTGTTCCATGATATAATATAACCAGTTGATATTACAGATGGTGTTCCATGATATAATATAACCAGTTGATATTACAGATGGTGTTCCATGATATAATATAACCAGTTGATATTACAGATGGTGTTCCATGATATAATATAACCAGTTGATATTACAGATGGTGTTCCATGATATAATATAACCAGTTGATATTACAGATGGTATTCCATGATATAATATAACCAGTTGATATTACAGATGGTGATCCATGATATAATATAACCAGTTGATATTACAGATGGTGTTCCATGATATAATATAACCAGTTGATATTACAGATGGTGATCCATGATATAATATAACCAGTTGATAGTACAGATGGTGTTCCATGATATAATATAACCAGTTGATATTACAGATGGTGTTCCATGATATAATATAACCAGTTGATATTACAGATGGTGTTCCATGATATAATATAACCAGTTGATATTACAGATGGTGTTCCATGATATAATATAACCAGTTGATATTACAGATGGTATTCCATGATATAATATAACCAGTTGATGTTACAGATGGTGATCCATGATATAATATAACCAGTTGATATTACAGATGGTGTTCCATGATATAATATAACCAGTTGATGTTACAGATGGTATTCCATGATATAATATAACCAGTTGATGTTACAGATGGTGATCCATGATATAATATAACCAGTTGATATTACAGATGGTGTTCCATGATATAATATAACCAGTTGATATTACAGATGGTGTTCCATGATATAATATAACCAGTTGATGTTACAGATGGTATTCCATGATATAATATAACCAGTTGATATTACAGATGGTGTTCCATGATATAATATAACCAGTTGATATTACAGATGGTGTTCCATGATATAATATAACCAGTTGATATTACAGATGGTGTTCCATGATATAATATAACCAGTTGATATTACAGATGGTGTTCCATGATATAATATAACCAGTTGATATTACAGATGGTGTTCCATGATATAATATAACCAGTTGATATTACAGATGGTGTTCCATGATATAATATAACCAGTTGATAATACAGATGGTGTTCCATGATATAATATAACCAGTTGATATTACAGATGGTGTTCCATGATATAATATAACTAGTTGATATTACAGATGGTGTTCCATGATATAATATAACCAGTTGATATTACAGATGGTGTTCCATGATATAATATAACCAGTTGATATTACAGATGGTGTTCCATGATATAATATAACCAGTTGATATTACAGATGGTGTTCCATGATATAATATAACCAGTTGATATTACAGATGGTGTTCCATGATATAATATAACCAGTTGATATTACAGATGGTGTTCCATGATATAATATAACCAGTTGATATTACAGATGGTATTCCATGATATAATATAACCAGTTGATATTACAGATGGTGATCCATGATATAATATAACCAGTTGATATTACAGATGGTGTTCCATGATATAATATAACCAGTTGATATTACAGATGGTGATCCATGATATAATATAACCAGTTGATAGTACAGATGGTGTTCCATGATATAATATAACCAGTTGATATTACAGATGGTGATCCATGATATAATATAACCAGTTGATATTACAGATGGTGTTCCATGATATAATATAACCAGTTGATATTACAGATGGTGTTCCATGATATAATATAACCAGTTGATATTACAGATGGTGTTCCATGATATAATATAACCAGTTGATATTACAGATGGTGTTCCATGATATAATATAACCAGTTGATATTACAGATGGTGTTCCATGATATAATATAACCAGTTGATAATACAGATGGTGTTCCATGATATAATATAACCAGTTGATGTTACAGATGGTGATCCATGATATAATATAACCAGTTGATAATACAGATGGTGTTCCATGATATAATATAACCAGTTGATATTACAGATGGTGTTCCATGATATAATATAACCAGTTGATGTTACAGATGGTGATCCATGATATAATATAACCAGTTGATAATACAGATGGTGATCCATGATATAATATAACCAGTTGATGTTACAGATGGTGATCCATGATATAATATGACCAGTTGATATTACAGATGGTGTTCCATGATATAATATAACCAGTTGATATTACAGATGGTGTTCCATGATATAATATAACCAGTTGATATTACAGATGGTGATCCATGATATAATATAACCAGTTGATAATACAGATGGTGTTCCATGATATAATATAACCAGTTGATGTTACAGATGGTGATCCATGATATAATATAACCAGTTGATAATACAGATGGTGTTCCATGATATAATATAACCAGTTGATGTTACAGATGGTGTTCCATGATATAATATAACCAGTTGATATTACAGATGGTGTTCCATGATATAATATAACCAGTTGATAATACAGATGGTGTTCCATGATATAATATAACCAGTTGATATTACAGATGGTGTTCCATGATATAATATAACCAGTTGATATTACAGATGGTGTTCCATGATATAATATAACCAGTTGATAATACAGATGGTGTTCCATGATATAATATAACCAGTTGATATTACAGATGGTGTTCCATGATATAATATAACCAGTTGATAATACAGATGGTGTTCCATGATATAATATAACCAGTTGATATTACAGATGGTATTCCATGATATAATATAACCAGTTGATGTTACAGATGGTGTTCCATGATATAATATAACCAGTTGATATTACAGATGGTGTTCCATGATATAATATAACCAGTTGATATTACAGATGGTATTCCATGATATAATATAACCAGTTGATATTACAGATGGTATTCCATGATATAATATAACCAGTTGATATTACAGATGGTGATCCATGATATAATATAACCAGTTGATATTACAGATGGTGATCCATGATATAATATAACCAGTTGATATTACAGATGGTATTCCATGATATAATATAACCAGTTGATATTACAGATGGTGTTCCATGATATAATATAACCAGTTGATAATACAGATGGTGTTCCATGATATAATATAACCAGTTGATATTACAGATGGTGTTCCATGATATAATATAACCAGTTGATAATACAGATGGTGTTCCATGATATAATATAACCAGTTGATGTTACAGATGGTGATCCATGATATAATATAACCAGTTGATATTACAGATGGTGTTCCATGATATAATATAACCAGTTGATGTTACAGATGGTGTTCCATGATATAATATAACCAGTTGATGTTACAGATGGTGTTCCATGATATAATATAACCAGTTGATATTACAGATGGTGATCCATGATATAATATAACCAGTTGATATTACAGATGGTGTTCCATGATATAATATAACCAGTTGATATTACAGATGGTATTCCATGATATAATATAACTAGTTGATATTACAGATGGTGATCCATGATATAATATAACCAGTTGATATTACAGATGGTGTTCCATGATATAATATAACCAGTTGATATTACAGATGGTGTTCCATGATATAATATAACCAGTTGATATTACAGATGGTGTTCCATGATATAATATAACCAGTTGATGTTACAGATGGTGTTCCATGATATAATATAACCAGTTGATGTTACAGATGGTGTTCCATGATATAATATAACCAGTTGATATTACAGATGGTGTTCCATGATATAATATAACCAGTTGATAATACAGATGGTGTTCCATGATATAATATAACCAGTTGATGTTACAGATGGTGATCCATGATATAATATAACCAGTTGATATTACAGATGGTGATCCATGATATAATATAACCAGTTGATATTACAGATGGTGTTCCATGATATAATATAACCAGTTGATGTTACAGATGGTATTCCATGATATAATATAACCAGTTGATATTACAGATGGTGTTCCATGATATAATATAACCAGTTGATATTACAGATGGTGTTCCATGATATAATATAACCAGTTGATAATACAGATGGTGTTCCATGATATAATATAACCAGTTGATATTACAGATGGTATTCCATGATATAATATAACCAGTTGATATTACAGATGGTGTTCCATGATATAATATAACCAGTTGATGTTACAGATGGTGTTCCATGATATAATATAACCAGTTGATATTACAGATGGTGTTCCATGATATAATATAACCAGTTGATATTACAGATGGTGTTCCATGATATAATATAACCAGTTGATATTACAGATGGTGTTCCATGATATAATATAACCAGTTGATATTACAGATGGTGTTCCATGATATAATATAACCAGTTGATATTACAGATGGTGTTCCATGATATAATATAACCAGTTGATATTACAGATGGTGATCCATGATATAATATAACCAGTTGATAATACAGATGGTGTTCCATGATATAATATAACCAGTTGATATTACAGATGGTGTTCCATGATATAATATAACCAGTTGATATTACAGATGGTGTTCCATGATATAATATAACCAGTTGATGTTACAGATGGTGTTCCATGATATAATATAACCAGTTGATATTACAGATGGTGTTCCATGATATAATATAACCAGTTGATGTTACAGATGGTGTTCCATGATATAATATAACCAGTTGATATTACAGATGGTGATCCATGATATAATATAACCAGTTGATATTACAGATTGTGTTCCATGATATAATATAACCAGTTGATATTACAGATGGTGATCCATGATATAATATAACCAGTTGATATTACAGATGGTGTTCCAGGATATAATATAACCAGTTGATATTACAGATGGTGTTCCATGATATAATATAACCAGTTGATGTTACAGATGGTGATCCATGATATAATATAACCAGTTGATAATACAGATGGTGTTCCATGATATAATATAACCAGTTGATAGTACAGATGGTGTTCCATGATATAATATAACCAGTTGATGTTACAGATGGTGTTCCATGATATAATATAACCAGTTGATGTTACAGATGGTGTTCCATGATATAATATAACCAGTTGATATTACAGATGGTGTTCCATGATATAATATAACCAGTTGATAATACAGATGGTGTTCCATGATATAATATAACCAGTTGATAGTACAGATGGTGTTCCATGATATAATATAACCAGTTGATGTTACAGATGGTGTTCCATGATATAATATAACCAGTTGATATTACAGATGGTGTTCCATGATATAATATAACCAGTTGATATTACAGATGGTGTTCCATGATATAATATAACCAGTTGATATTACAGATGGTGTTCCATGATATAATATAACCAGTTGATAATACAGATGGTGTTCCATGATATAATATAACCAGTTTTTATTACAGATGGTATTCCATGATATAATATAACCAGTTGATATTACAGATGGTGTTCCATGATATAATATAACCAGTTGATATTACAGATGGTGTTCCATGATATAATATAACCAGTTGATATTACAGATGGTGTTCCATTTTATAATATAACCAGTTGATATTACAGATGGTGTTCCATGATATAATATAACCAGTTGATAATACAGATGGTGTTCCATGATATAATATAACCAGTTGATATTACAGATGGTGTTCCATGATATAATATAACCAGTTGATATTACAGATGGTGTTCCATGATATAATATAACCAGTTGATAATACAGATGGTGTTCCATGATATAATATAACCAGTTGATGTTACAGATGGTGATCCATGATATAATATAACCAGTTGATAATACAGATGGTGTTCCATGATATAATATAACCAGTTGATAGTACAGATGGTGTTCTATGATATAATATAACCAGTTGATGTTACAGATGGTGTTCCATGATATAATATAACCAGTTGATATTACAGATGGTGTTCCATGATATAATATAACCAGTTGATATTACAGATGGTGATCCATGATATAATATAACCAGTTGATATTACAGATGGTGTTCCATGATATAATATAACCAGTTGATATTACAGATGGTATTCCATGATATAATATAACCAGTTGATAATACAGATGGTGTTCCATGATATAATATAACCAGTTGATATTACAGATGGTGTTCCATGATATAATATAACCAGTTGATATTACAGATGGTGTTCCATGATATAATATAAGCAGTTGATGTTACAGATGGTGATCCATGATATAATATAACCAGTTGATATTACAGATGGTGTTCCATGATATAATATAACCAGTTGATGTTACAGATGGTGTTCCATGATATAATATAACCAGTTGATATTACAGATGGTGATCCATGATATAATATAACCAGTTGATATTACAGATTGTGTTCCATGATATAATATAACCAGTTGATATTACAGATGGTGATCCATGATATAATATAACCAGTTGATATTACAGATGGTGTTCCAGGATATAATATAACCAGTTGATATTACAGATGGTGTTCCATGATATAATATAACCAGTTGATGTTACAGATGGTGATCCATGATATAATATAACCAGTTGATAATACAGATGGTGTTCCATGATATAATATAACCAGTTGATAGTACAGATGGTGTTCCATGATATAATATAACCAGTTGATGTTACAGATGGTGTTCCATGATATAATATAACCAGTTGATGTTACAGATGGTGTTCCATGATATAATATAACCAGTTGATATTACAGATGGTGTTCCATGATATAATATAACCAGTTGATAATACAGATGGTGTTCCATGATATAATATAACCAGTTGATAGTACAGATGGTGTTCCATGATATAATATAACCAGTTGATGTTACAGATGGTGTTCCATGATATAATATAACCAGTTGATATTACAGATGGTGTTCCATGATATAATATAACCAGTTGATATTACAGATGGTGTTCCATGATATAATATAACCAGTTGATATTACAGATGGTGTTCCATGATATAATATAACCAGTTGATAATACAGATGGTGTTCCATGATATAATATAACCAGTTTTTATTACAGATGGTATTCCATGATATAATATAACCAGTTGATATTACAGATGGTGTTCCATGATATAATATAACCAGTTGATATTACAGATGGTGTTCCATGATATAATATAACCAGTTGATATTACAGATGGTGTTCCATTTTATAATATAACCAGTTGATATTACAGATGGTGTTCCATGATATAATATAACCAGTTGATAATACAGATGGTGTTCCATGATATAATATAACCAGTTGATATTACAGATGGTGTTCCATGATATAATATAACCAGTTGATATTACAGATGGTGTTCCATGATATAATATAACCAGTTGATAATACAGATGGTGTTCCATGATATAATATAACCAGTTGATGTTACAGATGGTGATCCATGATATAATATAACCAGTTGATAATACAGATGGTGTTCCATGATATAATATAACCAGTTGATAGTACAGATGGTGTTCTATGATATAATATAACCAGTTGATGTTACAGATGGTGTTCCATGATATAATATAACCAGTTGATATTACAGATGGTGTTCCATGATATAATATAACCAGTTGATATTACAGATGGTGATCCATGATATAATATAACCAGTTGATATTACAGATGGTGTTCCATGATATAATATAACCAGTTGATATTACAGATGGTATTCCATGATATAATATAACTAGTTGATATTACAGATGGTGATCCATGATATAATATAACCAGTTGATATTACAGATGGTGTTCCATGATATAATATAACCAGTTGATATTACAGATGGTGTTCCATGATATAATATAACCAGTTGATATTACAGATGGTGTTCCATGATATAATATAACCAGTTGATGTTACAGATGGTGTTCCATGATATAATATAACCAGTTGATGTTACAGATGGTGTTCCATGATATAATAACACCAGTTGATATTACAGATGGTGTTCCATGATATAATATAACCAGTTGATAATACAGATGGTGTTCCATGATATAATATAACCAGTTGATGTTACAGATGGTGATCCATGATATAATATAACCAGTTGATATTACAGATGGTGATCCATGATATAATATAACCAGTTGATATTACAGATGGTGTTCCATGATATAATATAACCAGTTGATGTTACAGATGGTATTCCATGATATAATATAACCAGTTGATATTACAGATGGTGTTCCATGATATAATATAACCAGTTGATATTACAGATGGTGTTCCATGATATAATATAACCAGTTGATAATACAGATGGTGTTCCATGATATAATATAACCAGTTGATATTACAGATGGTATTCCATGATATAATATAACCAGTTGATATTACAGATGGTGTTCCATGATATAATATAACCAGTTGATGTTACAGATGGTGTTCCATGATATAATATAACCAGTTGATATTACAGATGGTGTTCCATGATATAATATAACCAGTTGATATTACAGATGGTGTTCCATGATATAATATAACCAGTTGATATTACAGATGGTGTTCCATGATATAATATAACCAGTTGATATTACAGATGGTGTTCCATGATATAATATAACCAGTTGATATTACAGATGGTGTTCCATGATATAATATAACCAGTTGATATTACAGATGGTGATCCATGATATAATATAACCAGTTGATAATACAGATGGTGTTCCATGATATAATATAACCAGTTGATATTACAGATGGTGTTCCATGATATAATATAACCAGTTGATATTACAGATGGTGTTCCATGATATAATATAACCAGTTGATGTTACAGATGGTGATCCATGATATAATATAACCAGTTGATATTACAGATGGTGTTCCATGATATAATATAACCAGTTGATGTTACAGATGGTGTTCCATGATATAATATAACCAGTTGATATTACAGATGGTGATCCATGATATAATATAACCAGTTGATATTACAGATGGTGTTCCATGATATAATATAACCAGTTGATATTACAGATGGTGATCCATGATATAATATAACCAGTTGATATTACAGATGGTGTTCCAGGATATAATATAACCAGTTGATATTACAGATGGTGTTCCATGATATAATATAACCAGTTGATGTTACAGATGGTGATCCATGATATAATATAACCAGTTGATAATACAGATGGTGTTCCATGATATAATATAACCAGTTGATAGTACAGATGGTGTTCCATGATATAATATAACCAGTTGATGTTACAGATGGTGTTCCATGATATAATATAACCAGTTGATGTTACAGATGGTGTTCCATGATATAATATAACCAGTTGATATTACAGATGGTGTTCCATGATATAATATAACCAGTTGATAATACAGATGGTGTTCCATGATATAATATAACCAGTTGATAGTACAGATGGTGTTCCATGATATAATATAACCAGTTGATGTTACAGATGGTGTTCCATGATATAATATAACCAGTTGATATTACAGATGGTGTTCCATGATATAATATAACCAGTTGATATTACAGATGGTGTTCCATGATATAATATAACCAGTTGATATTACAGATGGTGTTCCATGATATAATATAACCAGTTGATAATACAGATGGTGTTCCATGATATAATATAACCAGTTTTTATTACAGATGGTATTCCATGATATAATATAACCAGTTGATATTACAGATGGTGTTCCATGATATAATATAACCAGTTGATATTACAGATGGTGTTCCATGATATAATATAACCAGTTGATATTACAGATGGTGTTCCATTTTATAATATAACCAGTTGATATTACAGATGGTGTTCCATGATATAATATAACCAGTTGATAATACAGATGGTGTTCCATGATATAATATAACCAGTTGATATTACAGATGGTGTTCCATGATATAATATAACCAGTTGATATTACAGATGGTGTTCCATGATATAATATAACCAGTTGATAATACAGATGGTGTTCCATGATATAATATAACCAGTTGATGTTACAGATGGTGATCCATGATATAATATAACCAGTTGATAATACAGATGGTGTTCCATGATATAATATAACCAGTTGATAGTACAGATGGTGTTCCATGATATAATATAACCAGTTGATGTTACAGATGGTGTTCCATGATATAATATAACCAGTTGATATTACAGATGGTGTTCCATGATATAATATAACCAGTTGATAATACAGATGGTGTTCCATGATATAATATAACCAGTTGATAGTACAGATGGTGATCCATGATATAATATAACCAGTTGATGTTACAGATGGTGTTCCATGATATAATATAACCAGTTGATATTACAGATGGTGTTCCATGATATAATATAACCAGTTGATATTACAGATGGTATTCCATGATATAATATAACCAGTTGATATTACAGATGGTGTTCCATGATATAATATAACCAGTTGATATTACAGATGGTGTTCCATGATATAATATAACCAGTTGATATTACAGATGGTGTTCCATTTTATAATATAACCAGTTGATATTACAGATGGTGTTCCATGATATAATATAACCAGTTGATAATACAGATGGTGTTCCATGATATAATATAACCAGTTGATAATACAGATGGTGTTCCATGATATAATATAACCAGTTGATATTACAGATGGTGATCCATGATATAATATAACCAGTTGATGTTACAGATGGTGTTCCATGATATAATATAACCAGTTGATATTACAGATGGTGTTCCATGATATAATATAACCAGTTGATGTTACAGATGGTGTTCCATGATATAATATAACCAGTTGATATTACAGATGGTGTTCCATGATATAATATAACCAGTTGATATTACAGATGGTGATCCATGATATAATATAACCAGTTGATATTACAGATGGTGTTCCATGATATAATATAACCAGTTGATGTTACAGATGGTGTTCCATGATATAATATAACCAGTTGATATTACAGATGGTGTTCCATGATATAATATAACCAGTTGATGTTACAGATGGTAATCCATGATATAATATAACCAGTTGATATTACAGATGGTGTTCCATGATATAATATAACCAGTTGATATTACAGATGGTGTTCCATGATATAATATAACCAGTTGATATTACAGATGGTGTTCCATGATATAATATAACCAGTTGATAATACAGATGGTGTTCCATGATATAATATAACCAGTTGATGTTACAGATGGTGATCCATGATATAATATAACCAGTTGATAATACAGATGGTGTTCCATGATATAATATAACCAGTTGATAGTACAGATGGTGTTCCATGATATAATATAACCAGTTGATGTTACAGATGGTGTTCCATGATATAATATAACCAGTTGATATTACAGATGGTGTTCCATGATATAATATAACCAGTTGATAATACAGATGGTGTTCCATGATATAATATAACCAGTTGATAGTACAGATGGTGTTCCATGATATAATATAACCAGTTGATGTTACAGATGGTGTTCCATGATATAATATAACCAGTTGATATTACAGATGGTGTTCCATGATATAATATAACCAGTTGATAATACAGATGGTGTTCCATGATATAATATAACCAGTTGATAGTACAGATGGTGTTCCATGATATAATATAACCAGTTGATGTTACAGATGGTGATCCATGATATAATATAACCAGTTGATAATACAGATGGTGTTCCATGATATAATATAACCAGTTGATGTTACAGATGGTGTTCCATGATATAATATAACCAGTTGATATTACAGATGGTGTTCCATGATATAATATAACCAGTTGATATTACAGATGGTGTTCCATGATATAATATAACCAGTTGATGTTACAGATTGTGTTCCATGATATAATATAACCAGTTGATATTACAGATGGTATTCCATGATATAATATAACCAGTTGATGTTACAGATGGTGATCCATGATATAATATAACCAGTTGATATTACAGATGGTGTTCCATGATATAATATAACCAGTTGATATTACAGATGGTGTTCCATGATATAATATAACCAGTTGATGTTACAGATGGTGATCCATGATATAATATAACCAGTTGATATTACAGATGGTGTTCCATGATATAATATAACCAGTTGATATTACAGATGGTGTTCCATGATATAATATAACCAGTTGATATTACAGATGGTGTTCCATGATATAATATAACCAGTTGATATTACAGATGGTATTCCATGATATAATATAACCAGTTGATGTTACAGATGGTGTTCCATGATATAATATAACCAGTTGATGTTACAGATGGTGTTCCATGATATAATATAACCAGTTGATGTTACAGATGGTGTTCCATGATATAATATAACCAGTTGATGTTACAGATGGTGTTCCATGATATAATATAACCAGTTGATATTACAGATGGTGTTCCATGATATAATATAACCAGTTGATATTACAGATGGTGTTCCATGATATAATATAACCAGTTGATATTACAGATGGTGTTCCATGATATAATATAACCAGTTGATGTTACAGATGGTATTCCATGATATAATATAACCAGTTGATGTTACAGATGGTGATCCATGATATAATATAACCAGTTGATATTACAGATGGTGTTCCATGATATAATATAACCAGTTGATGTTACAGATGGTGTTCCATGATATAATATAACCAGTTGATGTTACAGATGGTATTCCATGATATAATATAACCAGTTGATATTACAGATGGTGTTCCATGATATAATATAACCAGTTGATATTACAGATGGTGTTCCATGATATAATATAACCAGTTGATGTTACAGATGGTGTTCCATGATATAATATAACCAGTTGATGTTACAGATGGTGTTCCATGATATAATATAACCAGTTGATGTTACAGATGGTGTTCCATGATATAATATAACCAGTTGATATTACAGATGGTGTTCCATGATATAATATAACCAGTTGATATTACAGATGGTGTTCCATGATATAATATAACCAGTTGATATTACAGATGGTGTTCCATGATATAATATAACCAGTTGATAATACAGATGGTGTTCCATGATATAATATAACCAGTTGATATTACAGATGGTGATCCATGATATAATATAACCAGTTGATATTACAGATGGTGTTCCATGATATAATATAACCAGTTGATATTACAGATGGTATTCCATGATATAATATAACCAGTTGATATTACAGATGGTGTTCCATGATATAATATAACCAGTTGATGTTACAGATGGTGTTCCATGATATAATATAACCAGTTGATATTACAGATGGTGATCCATGATATAATATAACCAGTTGATATTACAGATGGTGTTCCATGATATAATATAACCAGTTGATATTACAGATGGTGTTCCATGATATAATATAACCAGTTGATAATACAGATGGTGTTCCATGATATAATATAACCAGTTGATATTACAGATGGTGTTCCATGATATAATATAACCAGTTGATATTACAGATGGTGTTCCATGATATAATATAACCAGTTGATATTACAGATGGTATTCCATGATATAATATAACCAGTTGATATTACAGATGGTGTTCCATGATATAATATAACCAGTTGATATTACAGATGGTGTTCCATGATATAATATAACCAGTTGATAATACAGATGGTGTTCCATGATATAATATAACCAGTTGATATTACAGATGGTGATCCATGATATAATATAACCAGTTGATATTACAGATGGTATTCCATGATATAATATAACCAGTTGATATTACAGATGGTGTTCCATGATATAATATAACCAGTTGATATTACAGATGGTGATCCATGATATAATATAACCAGTTGATATTACAGATGGTATTCCATGATATAATATAACCAGTTGATGTTACAGATGGTGTTCCATGATATAATATAACCAGTTGATAATACAGATGGTGTTCCATGATATAATATAACCAGTTGATGTTACAGATGGTGTTCCATGATATAATATAACCAGTTGATATTACAGATGGTGATCCATGATATAATATAACCAGTTGATATTACAGATGGTGTTCCATGATATAATATAACCAGTTGATAATACAGATGGTGTTCCATGATATAATATAACCAGTTGATGTTACAGATGGTGATCCATGATATAATATAACCAGTTGATAATACAGATGGTGTTCCATGATATAATATAACCAGTTGATGTTACAGATGGTGATCCATGATATAATATAACCAGTTGATAATACAGATGGTGATCCATGATATAATATAACCAGTTGGAGTTACAGATGGTGATCCATGATATAATATAACCAGTTGATGTTACAGATGGTGTTCCATGATATAATATAACCAGTTGATATTACAGATGGTGTTCCATGATATAATATAACCAGTTGATGTTACAGATGGTGTTCCATGATATAATATAACCAGTTGATATTACAGATGGTGTTCCATGATATAATATAACCAGTTGATAATACAGATGGTGTTCCATGATATAATATAACCAGTTGATGTTACAGATGGTGTTCCATGATATAATATAACCAGTTGATATTACAGATGGTGTTCCATGATATAATATAACCAGTTGATATTACAGATGGTGATCCATGATATAATATAACCAGTTGATATTACAGATGGTGTTCCATGATATAATATAACCAGTTGATAATACAGATGGTGTTCCATGATATAATATAACCAGTTGATATTACAGATGGTGTTCCATGATATAATATAACCAGTTGATATTACAGATGGTGTTCCATGATATAATATAACCAGTTGATATTACAGATGGTGTTCCATGATATAATATAACCAGTTGATGTTACAGATGGTGTTCCATGATATAATATAACCAGTTGATATTACAGATGGTGTTCCATGATATAATATAACCAGTTGATAGTACAGATGGTGATCCATGATATAATATAACCAGTTGATATTACAGATGGTGTTCCATGATATAATATAACCAGTTGATATTACAGATGGTGTTCCATGATATAATATAACCAGTTGATAATACAGATGGTGTTCCATGATATAATATAACCAGTTGATGTTACAGATGGTGATCCATGATATAATATAACCAGTTGATAATACAGATGGTGTTCCATGATATAATATAACCAGTTGATAATACAGATGGTGATCCATGATATAATATAACCAGTTGATATTACAGATGGTGTTCCATGATATAATATAACCAGTTGATATTACAGATGGTATTCCATGATATAATATAACCAGTTGATGGTACAGATGGTGATCCATGATATAATATAACCAGTTGATATTACAGATGGTGTTCCATGATATAATATAACCAGTTGATATTACAGATGGTATTCCATGATATAATATAACCAGTTGATGTTACAGATGGTGATCCATGATATAATATAACCAGTTGATATTACAGATGGTGTTCCATGATATAATATAACCAGTTGATGTTACAGATGGTGTTCCATGATATAATATAACCAGTTGATATTACAGATGGTGTTCCATGATATAATATAACCAGTTGATATTACAGATGGTGTTCCATGATATAATATAACCAGTTGATAATACAGATGGTGTTCCATGATATAATATAACCAGTTGATAGTACAGATGGTGTTCCATGATATAATATAACCAGTTGATAATACAGATGGTGATCCATGATATAATATAACCAGTTGATGTTACAGATGGTGTTCCATGATATAATATAACCAGTTGATATTACAGATGGTGTTCCATGATATAATATAACCAGTTGATGTTACAGATGGTATTCCATGATATAATATAACCAGTTGATATTACAGATGGTGTTCCATGATATAATATAACCAGTTGATATTACAGATGGTGTTCCATGATATAATATAACCAGTTGATATTACAGATGGTGTTCCATGATATAATATAACCAGTTGATAATACAGATGGTGTTCCATGATATAATATAACCAGTTGATAGTACAGATGGTGTTCCATGATATAATATAACCAGTTGATAATACAGATGGTGTTCCATGATATAATATAACCAGTTGATAGTACAGATGGTGTTCCATGATATAATATAACCAGTTGATGTTACAGATGGTGTTCCATGATATAATATAACCAGTTGATATTACAGATGGTGTTCCATGATATAATATAACCAGTTGATAATACAGATGGTGTTCCATGATATAATATAACCAGTTGATAGTACAGATGGTGTTCCATGATATAATATAACCAGTTGATGTTACAGATGGTGATCCATGATATAATATAACCAGTTGATAATACAGATGGTGTTCCATGATATAATATAACCAGTTGATGTTACAGATGGTGTTCCATGATATAATATAACCAGTTGATATTACAGATGGTGTTCCATGATATAATATAACCAGTTGATATTACAGATGGTGTTCCATGATATAATATAACCAGTTGATGTTACAGATTGTGTTCCATGATATAATATAACCAGTTGATATTACAGATGGTATTCCATGATATAATATAACCAGTTGATGTTACAGATGGTGATCCATGATATAATATAACCAGTTGATATTACAGATGGTGTTCCATGATATAATATAACCAGTTGATATTACAGATGGTGTTCCATGATATAATATAACCAGTTGATGTTACAGATGGTGACCCATGATATAATATAACCAGTTGATATTACAGATGGTGTTCCATGATATAATATAACCAGTTGATATTACAGATGGTGTTCCATGATATAATATAACCAGTTGATATTACAGATGGTGTTCCATGATATAATATAACCAGTTGATATTACAGATGGTATTCCATGATATAATATAACCAGTTGATGTTACAGATGGTGTTCCATGATATAATATAACCAGTTGATGTTACAGATGGTGTTCCATGATATAATATAACCAGTTGATGTTACAGATGGTGTTCCATGATATAATATAACCAGTTGATGTTACAGATGGTGTTCCATGATATAATATAACCAGTTGATATTACAGATGGTGTTCCATGATATAATATAACCAGTTGATATTACAGATGGTGTTCCATGATATAATATAACCAGTTGATATTACAGATGGTGTTCCATGATATAATATAACCAGTTGATGTTACAGATGGTATTCCATGATATAATATAACCAGTTGATGTTACAGATGGTGATCCATGATATAATATAACCAGTTGATATTACAGATGGTGTTCCATGATATAATATAACCAGTTGATGTTACAGATGGTGTTCCATGATATAATATAACCAGTTGATGTTACAGATGGTATTCCATGATATAATATAACCAGTTGATATTACAGATGGTGTTCCATGATATAATATAACCAGTTGATATTACAGATGGTGTTCCATGATATAATATAACCAGTTGATGTTACAGATGGTGTTCCATGATATAATATAACCAGTTGATGTTACAGATGGTGTTCCATGATATAATATAACCAGTTGATGTTACAGATGGTGTTCCATGATATAATATAACCAGTTGATATTACAGATGGTGTTCCATGATATAATATAACCAGTTGATATTACAGATGGTGTTCCATGATATAATATAACCAGTTGATATTACAGATGGTGTTCCATGATATAATATAACCAGTTGATAATACAGATGGTGTTCCATGATATAATATAACCAGTTGATATTACAGATGGTGATCCATGATATAATATAACCAGTTGATATTACAGATGGTGTTCCATGATATAATATAACCAGTTGATATTACAGATGGTATTCCATGATATAATATAACCAGTTGATATTACAGATGGTGTTCCATGATATAATATAACCAGTTGATGTTACAGATGGTGTTCCATGATATAATATAACCAGTTGATATTACAGATGGTGATCCATGATATAATATAACCAGTTGATATTACAGATGGTGTTCCATGATATAATATAACCAGTTGATATTACAGATGGTGTTCCATGATATAATATAACCAGTTGATAATACAGATGGTGTTCCATGATATAATATAACCAGTTGATATTACAGATGGTGTTCCATGATATAATATAACCAGTTGATATTACAGATGGTGTTCCATGATATAATATAACCAGTTGATATTACAGATGGTATTCCATGATATAATATAACCAGTTGATATTACAGATGGTGTTCCATGATATAATATAACCAGTTGATATTACAGATGGTGTTCCATGATATAATATAACCAGTTGATAATACAGATGGTGTTCCATGATATAATATAACCAGTTGATGTTACAGATGGTGTTCCATGATATAATATAACCAGTTGATATTACAGATGGTGATCCATGATATAATATAACCAGTTGATATTACAGATGGTATTCCATGATATAATATAACCAGTTGATATTACAGATGGTGTTCCATGATATAATATAACCAGTTGATATTACAGATGGTGATCCATGATATAATATAACCAGTTGATATTACAGATGGTATTCCATGATATAATATAACCAGTTGATGTTACAGATGGTGTTCCATGATATAATATAACCAGTTGATAATACAGATGGTGTTCCATGATATAATATAACCAGTTGATGTTACAGATGGTGTTCCATGATATAATATAACCAGTTGATATTACAGATGGTGATCCATGATATAATATAACCAGTTGATATTACAGATGGTGTTCCATGATATAATATAACCAGTTGATAATACAGATGGTGTTCCATGATATAATATAACCAGTTGATGTTACAGATGGTGATCCATGATATAATATAACCAGTTGATAATACAGATGGTGTTCCATGATATAATATAACCAGTTGATGTTACAGATGGTGATCCATGATATAATATAACCAGTTGATAATACAGATGGTGATCCATGATATAATATAACCAGTTGGAGTTACAGATGGTGATCCATGATATAATATAACCAGTTGATGTTACAGATGGTGTTCCATGATATAATATAACCAGTTGATATTACAGATGGTGTTCCATGATATAATATAACCAGTTGATGTTACAGATGGTGTTCCATGATATAATATAACCAGTTGATATTACAGATGGTGTTCCATGATATAATATAACCAGTTGATAATACAGATGGTGTTCCATGATATAATATAACCAGTTGATGTTACAGATGGTGTTCCATGATATAATATAACCAGTTGATATTACAGATGGTGTTCCATGATATAATATAACCAGTTGATATTACAGATGGTGATCCATGATATAATATAACCAGTTGATATTACAGATGGTGTTCCATGATATAATATAACCAGTTGATAATACAGATGGTGTTCCATGATATAATATAACCAGTTGATATTACAGATGGTGTTCCATGATATAATATAACCAGTTGATATTACAGATGGTGTTCCATGATATAATATAACCAGTTGATATTACAGATGGTGTTCCATGATATAATATAACCAGTTGATGTTACAGATGGTGTTCCATGATATAATATAACCAGTTGATATTACAGATGGTGTTCCATGATATAATATAACCAGTTGATAGTACAGATGGTGATCCATGATATAATATAACCAGTTGATATTACAGATGGTGTTCCATGATATAATATAACCAGTTGATATTACAGATGGTGTTCCATGATATAATATAACCAGTTGATAATACAGATGGTGTTCCATGATATAATATAACCAGTTGATGTTACAGATGGTGATCCATGATATAATATAACCAGTTGATAATACAGATGGTGTTCCATGATATAATATAACCAGTTGATAATACAGATGGTGATCCATGATATAATATAACCAGTTGATATTACAGATGGTGTTCCATGATATAATATAACCAGTTGATATTACAGATGGTATTCCATGATATAATATAACCAGTTGATGTTACAGATGGTGATCCATGATATAATATAACCAGTTGATATTACAGATGGTGTTCCATGATATAATATAACCAGTTGATATTACAGATGGTATTCCATGATATAATATAACCAGTTGATGTTACAGATGGTGATCCATGATATAATATAACCAGTTGATATTACAGATGGTGTTCCATGATATAATATAACCAGTTGATGTTACAGATGGTGTTCCATGATATAATATAACCAGTTGATATTACAGATGGTGTTCCATGATATAATATAACCAGTTGATATTACAGATGGTGTTCCATGATATAATATAACCAGTTGATAATACAGATGGTGTTCCATGATATAATATAACCAGTTGATAGTACAGATGGTGTTCCATGATATAATATAACCAGTTGATAATACAGATGGTGATCCATGATATAATATAACCAGTTGATGTTACAGATGGTGTTCCATGATATAATATAACCAGTTGATATTACAGATGGTGTTCCATGATATAATATAACCAGTTGATGTTACAGATGGTATTCCATGATATAATATAACCAGTTGATATTACAGATGGTGTTCCATGATATAATATAACCAGTTGATATTACAGATGGTGTTCCATGATATAATATAACCAGTTGATATTACAGATGGTGTTCCATGATATAATATAACCAGTTGATAATACAGATGGTGTTCCATGATATAATATAACCAGTTGATAGTACAGATGGTGTTCCATGATATAATATAACCAGTTGATAATACAGATGGTGATCCATGATATAATATAACCAGTTGATGTTACAGATGGTGTTCCATGATATAATATAACCAGTTGATATTACAGATGGTGTTCCATGATATAATATAACCAGTTGATATTACAGATGGTGTTCCATGATATAATATAACCAGTTGATAATACAGATGGTGTTCCATGATATAATATAACCAGTTGATATTACAGATGGTGTTCCATGATATAATATAACCAGTTGATAATACAGATGGTGTTCCATGATATAATATAACCAGTTGATAATACAGATGGTGTTCCATGATATAATATAACCAGTTGATGTTACAGATGGTGTTCCATGATATAATATAACCAGTTGATATTACAGATGGTGTTCCATGATATAATATAACCAGTTGATATTACAGATGGTGTTCCATGATATAATATAACCAGTTGATATTACAGATGGTGTTCCATGATATAATATAACCAGTTGATATTACAGATGGTGTTCCATGATATAATATAACCAGTTGATAATACAGATGGTGTTCCATGATATAATATAACCAGTTGATGTTACAGATGGTGTTCCATGATATAATATAACCAGTTGATATTACAGATGGTGTTCCATTTTATAATATAACCAGTTGATATTACAGATGGTATTCCATGATATAATATAACCAGTTGATGTTACAGATGGTGATCCATGATATAATATAACCAGTTGATATTACAGATGGTGTTCCATGATATAATATAACCAGTTGATGTTACAGATGGTGTTCCATGATATAATATAACCAGTTGATGTTACAGATGGTATTCCATGATATAATATAACCAGTTGATATTACAGATGGTGTTCCATGATATAATATAACCAGTTGATATTACAGATGGTGTTCCATGATATAATATAACCAGTTGATGTTACAGATGGTGTTCCATGATATAATATAACCAGTTGATGTTACAGATGGTGTTCCATGATATAATATAACCAGTTGATGTTACAGATGGTGTTCCATGATATAATATAACCAGTTGATATTACAGATGGTGTTCCATGATATAATATAACCAGTTGATATTACAGATGGTGTTCCATGATATAATATAACCAGTTGATATTACAGATGGTGTTCCATGATATAATATAACCAGTTGATAATACAGATGGTGTTCCATGATATAATATAACCAGTTGATATTACAGATGGTGATCCATGATATAATATAACCAGTTGATATTACAGATGGTGTTCCATGATATAATATAACCAGTTGATATTACAGATGGTATTCCATGATATAATATAACCAGTTGATATTACAGATGGTGTTCCATGATATAATATAACCAGTTGATGTTACAGATGGTGTTCCATGATATAATATAACCAGTTGATGTTACAGATGGTGTTCCATGATATAATATAACCAGTTGATGTTACAGATGGTGTTCCATGATATAATATAACCAGTTGATAATACAGATGGTGTTCCATGATATAATATAACCAGTTGATATTACAGATGGTGTTCCATGATATAATATAACCAGTTGATATTACAGATGGTGTTCCATGATATAATATAACCAGTTGATATTACAGATGGTGTTCCATGATATAATATAACCAGTTGATGTTACAGATGGTGTTCCATGATATAATATAACCAGTTGATATTACAGATGGTGTTCCATGATATAATATAACCAGTTGATAGTACAGATGGTGATCCATGATATAATATAACCAGTTGATATTACAGATGGTGTTCCATGATATAATATAACCAGTTGATATTACAGATGGTGTTCCATGATATAATATAACCAGTTGATAATACAGATGGTGTTCCATGATATAATATAACCAGTTGATGTTACAGATGGTGATCCATGATATAATATAACCAGTTGATAATACAGATGGTGTTCCATGATATAATATAACCAGTTGATAATACAGATGGTGATCCATGATATAATATAACCAGTTGATATTACAGATGGTGTTCCATGATATAATATAACCAGTTGATATTACAGATGGTATTCCATGATATAATATAACCAGTTGATGTTACAGATGGTGATCCATGATATAATATAACCAGTTGATATTACAGATGGTGTTCCATGATATAATATAACCAGTTGATATTACAGATGGTATTCCATGATATAATATAACCAGTTGATGTTACAGATGGTGATCCATGATATAATATAACCAGTTGATATTACAGATGGTGTTCCATGATATAATATAACCAGTTGATGTTACAGATGGTGTTCCATGATATAATATAACCAGTTGATATTACAGATGGTGTTCCATGATATAATATAACCAGTTGATATTACAGATGGTGTTCCATGATATAATATAACCAGTTGATAATACAGATGGTGTTCCATGATATAATATAACCAGTTGATAGTACAGATGGTGTTCCATGATATAATATAACCAGTTGATAATACAGATGGTGATCCATGATATAATATAACCAGTTGATGTTACAGATGGTGTTCCATGATATAATATAACCAGTTGATATTACAGATGGTGTTCCATGATATAATATAACCAGTTGATGTTACAGATGGTATTCCATGATATAATATAACCAGTTGATATTACAGATGGTGTTCCATGATATAATATAACCAGTTGATATTACAGATGGTGTTCCATGATATAATATAACCAGTTGATATTACAGATGGTGTTCCATGATATAATATAACCAGTTGATAATACAGATGGTGTTCCATGATATAATATAACCAGTTGATAGTACAGATGGTGTTCCATGATATAATATAACCAGTTGATAATACAGATGGTGATCCATGATATAATATAACCAGTTGATGTTACAGATGGTGTTCCATGATATAATATAACCAGTTGATATTACAGATGGTGTTCCATGATATAATATAACCAGTTGATATTACAGATGGTGTTCCATGATATAATATAACCAGTTGATAATACAGATGGTGTTCCATGATATAATATAACCAGTTGATATTACAGATGGTGTTCCATGATATAATATAACCAGTTGATAATACAGATGGTGTTCCATGATATAATATAACCAGTTGATAATACAGATGGTGTTCCATGATATAATATAACCAGTTGATGTTACAGATGGTGTTCCATGATATAATATAACCAGTTGATATTACAGATGGTGTTCCATGATATAATATAACCAGTTGATATTACAGATGGTGTTCCATGATATAATATAACCAGTTGATATTACAGATGGTGTTCCATGATATAATATAACCAGTTGATATTACAGATGGTGTTCCATGATATAATATAACCAGTTGATAATACAGATGGTGTTCCATGATATAATATAACCAGTTGATGTTACAGATGGTGTTCCATGATATAATATAACCAGTTGATATTACAGATGGTGTTCCATTTTATAATATAACCAGTTGATATTACAGATGGTGTTCCATGATATAATATAACCAGTTGATATTACAGATGGTGTTCCATGATATAATATAACCAGTTGATATTACAGATGGTGTTCCATGATATAATATAACCAGTTGATAATACAGATGGTGTTCCATGATATAATATAACCAGTTGATGTTACAGATGGTGATCCATTATATAATATAACCAGTTGATAATACAGATGGTGTTCCATGATATAATATAACCAGTTGATGTTACAGATGGTTTTCCATGATATAATATAACCAGTTGATATTACAGATGGTGTTCCATGATATAATATAACCAGTTGATAATACAGATGGTGTTCCATGATATAATATAACCAGTTGATAGTACAGATGGTGTTCCATGATATAATATAACCAGTTGATGTTACAGATGGTGTTCCATGATATAATATAACCAGTTGATATTACAGATGGTGTTCCATGATATAATATAACCAGTTGATATTACAGATGGTATTCCATGATATAATATAACCAGTTGATATTACAGATGGTGTTCCATGATATAATATAACCAGTTGATATTACAGATGGTATTCCATGATATAATATAACCAGTTGATATTACAGATGGTGTTCCATGATATAATATAACCAGTTGATATTACAGATGGTGTTCCATGATATAATATAACCAGTTGATAATACAGATGGTGTTCCATGATATAATATAACCAGTTGATATTACAGATGGTGTTCCATGATATAATATAACCAGTTGATGTTACAGATGGTGTTCCATGATATAATATAACCAGTTGATATTACAGATGGTGTTCCATGATATAATATAACCAGTTGATATTACAGATGGTGTTCCATGATATAATATAACCAGTTGATATTACAGATGGTGTTCCATTTTATAATATAACCAGTTGATATTACAGATGGTGTTCCATGATATAATATAACCAGTTGATATTACAGATGGTGTTCCATGATATAATATAACCAGTTGATAATACAGATGGTGTTCCATGATATAATATAACCAGTTGATATTACAGATGGTGTTCCATGATATAATATAACCAGTTGATATTACAGATGGTGTTCCATGATATAATATAACCAGTTGATATTACAGATGGTGTTCCATGATATAATATAACCAGTTGATATTACAGATGGTGTTCCATGATATAATATAACCAGTTGATAATACAGATGGTGTTCCATGATATAATATAACCAGTTGATAATACAGATGGTGTTCCATGATATAATATAACCAGTTGATATTACAGATGGTGTTCCATGATATAATATAACCAGTTGATAATACAGATGGTGTTCCATGATATAATATAACCAGTTGATAATACAGATGGTGTTCCATGATATAATATAACCAGTTGATGTTACAGATGGTGTTCCATGATATAATATAACCAGTTGATAATACAGATGGTGTTCCATGATATAATATAACCAGTTGATAATACAGATGGTGTTCCATGATATAATATAACCAGTTGATATTACAGATGGTGTTCCATGATATAATATAACCAGTTGATAATACAGATGGTGTTCCATGATATAATATAACCAGTTGATAATACAGATGGTGTTCCATGATATAATATAACCAGTTGATGTTACAGATGGTGTTCCATGATATAATATAACCAGTTGATATTACAGATGGTGTTCCATGATATAATATAACCAGTTGATATTACAGATGGTGTTCCATGATATAATATAACCAGTTGATATTACAGATGGTGTTCCATGATATAATATAACCAGTTGATATTACAGATGGTGTTCCATGATATAATATAACCAGTTGATAATACAGATGGTGTTCCATGATATAATATAACCAGTTGATGTTACAGATGGTGTTCCATGATATAATATAACCAGTTGATATTACAGATGGTGTTCCATTTTATAATATAACCAGTTGATATTACAGATGGTGTTCCATGATATAATATAACCAGTTGATATTACAGATGGTGTTCCATGATATAATATAACCAGTTGATATTACAGATGGTGTTCCATGATATAATATAACCAGTTGATATTACAGATGGTGTTCCATGATATAATATAACCAGTTGATAATACAGATGGTGTTCCATGATATAATATAACCAGTTGATGTTACAGATGGTGATCCATTATATAATATAACCAGTTGATAATACAGATGGTGTTCCATGATATAATATAACCAGTTGATGTTACAGATGGTTTTCCATGATATAATATAACCAGTTGATATTACAGATGGTGTTCCATGATATAATATAACCAGTTGATAATACAGATGGTGTTCCATGATATAATATAACCAGTTGATAGTACAGATGGTGTTCCATGATATAATATAACCAGTTGATGTTACAGATGGTGTTCCATGATATAATATAACCAGTTGATATTACAGATGGTGTTCCATGATATAATATAACCAGTTGATATTACAGATGGTATTCCATGATATAATATAACCAGTTGATATTACAGATGGTGTTCCATGATATAATATAACCAGTTGATATTACAGATGGTATTCCATGATATAATATAACCAGTTGATATTACAGATGGTGTTCCATGATATAATATAACCAGTTGATATTACAGATGGTGTTCCATGATATAATATAACCAGTTGATAATACAGATGGTGTTCCATGATATAATATAACCAGTTGATATTACAGATGGTGTTCCATGATATAATATAACCAGTTGATGTTACAGATGGTGTTCCATGATATAATATAACCAGTTGATATTACAGATGGTGTTCCATGATATAATATAACCAGTTGATATTACAGATGGTGTTCCATGATATAATATAACCAGTTGATATTACAGATGGTGTTCCATTTTATAATATAACCAGTTGATATTACAGATGGTGTTCCATGATATAATATAACCAGTTGATATTACAGATGGTGTTCCATGATATAATATAACCAGTTGATAATACAGATGGCGTTCCATGATATAATATAACCAGTTGATATTACAGATGGTGTTCCATGATATAATATAACCAGTTGATATTACAGATGGTGTTCCATGATATAATATAACCAGTTGATATTACAGATGGTGATCCATGATATAATATAACCAGTTGATATTACAGATGGTGTTCCATGATATAATATAACCAGTTGATAATACAGATGGTGATCCATGATATAATACAACCAGTTGATATTACAGATGGTATTCCATGATATAATATAACCAGTTGATGTTACAGATGGTGTTCCATGATATAATATAACCAGTTGATATTACAGATGGTGTTCCATGATATAATATAACCAGTTGATAATACAGATGGTGATCCATGATATAATATAACCAGTTGATGTTACAGATGGTGTTCCATGATATAATATAACCAGTTGATATTACAGATGGTATTCCATGATATAATATAACCAGTTGATGTTACAGATGGTGTTCCATGATATAATATAACCAGTTGATATTACAGATGGTGTTCCATGATATAATATAACCAGTTGATAATACAGATGGTGTTCCATGATATAATATAACCAGTTGATATTACAGATGGTGTTCCATGATATAATATAACCAGTTGATATTACAGATGGTGTTCCATTTTATAATATAACCAGTTGATATTACAGATGGTGTTCCATGATATAATATAACCAGTTGATAATACAGATGGTGTTCCATGATATAATATAACCAGTTGATATTACAGATGGTGTTCCATGATATAATATAACCAGTTGATATTACAGATGGTGTTCCATGATATAATATAACCAGTTGATAATACAGATGGTGTTCCATGATATAATATAACCAGTTGATGTTACAGATGGTGATCCATGATATAATATAACCAGTTGATAATACAGATGGTGTTCCATGATATAATATAACCAGTTGATGTTACAGATGGTGTTCCATGATATAATATAACCAGTTGATAATACAGATGGTGTTCCATGATATAATATAACCAGTTGATGTTACAGATGGTGATCCATGATATAATATAACCAGTTGATAATACAGATGGTGTTCCATGATATAATATAACCAGTTGATATTACAGATGGTGTTCCATGATATAATATAACCAGTTGATATTACAGATGGTGTTCCATGATATAATATAACCAGTTGATAATACAGATGGTGTTCCATGATATAATATAACCAGTTGATGTTACAGATGGTGATCCATTATATAATATAACCAGTTGATAATACAGATGGTGTTCCATGATATAATATAACCAGTTGATGTTACAGATGGTTTTCCATGATATAATATAACCAGTTGATATTACAGATGGTGTTTCATGATATAATATAACCAGTTGATAATACAGATGGTGTTCCATGATATAATATAACCAGTTGATAGTACAGATGGTGTTCCATGATATAATATAACCAGTTGATGTTACAGATGGTGTTCCATGATATAATATAACCAGTTGATATTACAGATGGTGTTCCATGATATAATATAACCAGTTGATAATACAGATGGTGTTCCATGATATAATATAACCAGTTGATATTACAGATGGTGTTCCATGATATAATATAACCAGTTGATATTACAGATGGTGTTCCATTTTATAATATAACCAGTTGATATTACAGATGGTGTTCCATGATATAATATAACCAGTTGATAATACAGATGGTGTTCCATGATATAATATAACCAGTTGATATTACAGATGGTGTTCCATGATATAATATAACCAGTTGATATTACAGATGGTGTTCCATGATATAATATAACCAGTTGATAATACAGATGGTGTTCCATGATATAATATAACCAGTTGATGTTACAGATGGTGATCCATGATATAATATAACCAGTTGATAATACAGATGGTGTTCCATGATATAATATAACCAGTTGATGTTACAGATGGTGTTCCATGATATAATATAACCAGTTGATAATACAGATGGTGTTCCATGATATAATATAACCAGTTGATGTTACAGATGGTGATCCATGATATAATATAACCAGTTGATAATACAGATGGTGTTCCATGATATAATATAACCAGTTGATATTACAGATGGTGTTCCATGATATAATATAACCAGTTGATATTACAGATGGTGTTCCATGATATAATATAACCAGTTGATAATACAGATGGTGTTCCATGATATAATATAACCAGTTGATGTTACAGATGGTGATCCATTATATAATATAACCAGTTGATAATACAGATGGTGTTCCATGATATAATATAACCAGTTGATGTTACAGATGGTTTTCCATGATATAATATAACCAGTTGATATTACAGATGGTGTTTCATGATATAATATAACCAGTTGATAATACAGATGGTGTTCCATGATATAATATAACCAGTTGATAGTACAGATGGTGTTCCATGATATAATATAACCAGTTGATGTTACAGATGGTGTTCCATGATATAATATAACCAGTTGATATTACAGATGGTGTTCCATGATATAATATAACCAGTTGATATTACAGATGGTATTCCATGATATAATATAACCAGTTGATATTACAGATGGTGTTCCATGATATAATATAACCAGTTGATATTACAGATGGTATTCCATGATATAATATAACCAGTTGATAATACAGATGGTGTTCCATGATATAATATAACCAGTTGATATTACAGATGGTGTTCCATGATATAATATAACCAGTTGATATTACAGATGGTGTTCCATGATATAATATAACCAGTTGATAATACAGATGGTGTTCCATGATATAATATAACCAGTTGATGTTACAGATGGTGTTCCATGATATAATATAACCAGTTGATATTACAGATGGTGTTCCATGATATAATATAACCAGTTGATATTACAGATGGTATTCCATGATATAATATAACCAGTTGATATTACAGATGGTATTCCATGATATAATATAACCAGTTGATATTACAGATGGTGTTCCATGATATAATATAACCAGTTGATATTACAGATGGTATTCCATGATATAATATAACCAGTTGATATTACAGATGGTGTTCCATGATATAATATAACCAGTTGATATTACAGATGGTGTTCCATGATATAATATAACCAGTTGATATTACAGATGGTGTTCCATGATATAATATAACCAGTTGATATTACAGATGGTGTTCCATGATATAATATAACCAGTTGATATTACAGATGGTGATCCATGATATAATATAACCAGTTGATATTACAGATGGTGTTCCATGATATAATATAACCAGTTGATATTACAGATGGTGTTCCATGATATAATATAACCAGTTGATAATACAGATGGTGTTCCATGATATAATATAACCAGTTGATATTACAGATGGTGTTCCATGATATAATATAACCAGTTGATGTTACAGATGGTGTTCCATGATATAATATAACCAGTTGATATTACAGATGGTGTTCCATGATATAATATAACCAGTTGATATTACAGATGGTGTTCCATGATATAATATAACCAGTTGATATTACAGATGGTGTTCCATTTTATAATATAACCAGTTGATATTACAGATGGTGTTCCATGATATAATATAACCAGTTGATATTACAGATGGTGTTCCATGATATAATATAACCAGTTGATAATACAGATGGTGTTCCATGATATAATATAACCAGTTGATATTACAGATGGTGTTCCATGATATAATATAACCAGTTGATATTACAGATGGTGTTCCATGATATAATATAACCAGTTGATATTACAGATGGTGATCCATGATATAATATAACCAGTTGATATTACAGATGGTGTTCCATGATATAATATAACCAGTTGATAATACAGATGGTGATCCATGATATAATACAACCAGTTGATATTACAGATGGTATTCCATGATATAATATAACCAGTTGATGTTACAGATGGTGTTCCATGATATAATATAACCAGTTGATATTACAGATGGTATTCCATGATATAATATAACCAGTTGATGTTACAGATGGTGTTCCATGATATAATATAACCAGTTGATATTACAGATGGTGTTCCATGATATAATATAAACAGTTGATAATACAGATGGTATTCCATGATATAATATAACCAGTTGATGTTACAGATGGTGTTCCATGATATAATATAACCAGTTGATAGTACAGATGGTGTTCCATGATATAATATAACCAGTTGATATTACAGATGGTGTTCCATGATATAATATAACCAGTTGATATTACAGATGGTGTTCCATGATATAATATAACCAGTTGATATTACAGATGGTGTTCCATGATATAATATAACCAGTTGATAGTACAGATGGTGTTCCATGATATAATATAACCAGTTGATGTTACAGATGGTGTTCCATGATATAACATAACCAGTTGATATTACAGATGGTGTTCCATGATATAATATAACCAGTTGATAATACAGATGGTGTTCCATGATATAATATAACCAGTTGATAGTACAGATGGTGTTCCATGATATAATATAACCAGTTGATGTTACAGATGGTGTTCCATGATATAATATAACCAGTTGATATTACAGATGGTGTTCCATGATATAATATAACCAGTTGATATTACAGATGGTGTTCCATGATATAATATAACCAGTTGATATTACAGATGGTGTTCCATGATATAATATAACCAGTTGATAATACAGATGGTGTTCCATGATATAATATAACCAGTTGATATTACAGATGGTGATCCATGATATAATATAACCAGTTGATATTACAGATGGTATTCCATGATATAATATAACCAGTTGATATTACAGATGGTGTTCCATGATATAATATAACCAGTTGATAATACAGATGGTGTTCCATGATATAATATAACCAGTTGATATTACAGATGGTGTTCCATGATATAATATAACCAGTTGATGTTACAGATGGTGTTCCATGATATAATATAACCAGTTGATATTACAGATGGTGTTCCATGATATAATATAACCAGTTGATAGTACAGATGGTGTTCCATGATATAATATAACCAGTTGATAATACAGATGGTGTTCCATGATATAATATAACCAGTTGATGTTACAGATGGTGTTCCATGATATAATATAACCAGTTGATAATACAGATGGTGTTCCATGATATAATATAACCAGTTGATATTACAGATGGTGTTCCATGATATAATATAACCAGTTGATGTTACAGATGGTATTCCATGATATAATATAACCAGTTGATATTACAGATGGTGTTCCATGATATAATATAACCAGTTGATATTACAGATGGTATTCCATGATATAATATAACCAGTTGATATTACAGATGGTGTTCCATGATATATTATAACCAGTTGATAATACAGATGGTGTTCCATGATATAATATAACCAGTTGATATTACAGATGGTGTTCCATGATATAATATAACCAGTTGATATTACAGATGGTGTTCCATGATATAATATAACCAGTTGATAATACAGATGGTGTTCCATGATATAATATAACCAGTTGATATTACAGATGGTGTTCCATGATATAATATAACCAGTTGATATTACAGATGGTGTTCCATGATATAATATAACCAGTTGATATTACAGATGGTGATCCATGATATAATATAACCAGTTGATATTACAGATGGTGATCCATGATATAATATAACCAGTTGATATTACAGATGGTATTCCATGATATAATATAACCAGTTGATATTACAGATGGTGTTCCATGATATAATATAACCAGTTGATATTACAGATGGTGTTCCATGATATAATATAACCAGTTGATATTACAGATGGTGTTCCATGATATAATATAACCAGTTGATAATACAGATGGTGTTCCATGATATAATATAACCAGTTGATATTACAGATGGTGTTCCATGATATAATATAACCAGTTGATATTACAGATGGTGTTCCATGATATAATATAACCAGTTGATATTACAGATGGTGTTCCATGATATAATATAACCAGTTGATATTACAGATGGTGTTCCATGATATAATATAACCAGTTGATATTACAGATGGTGTTCCATGATATAATATAACCAGTTGATATTACAGATGGTGTTCCATGATATAATATAACCAGTTGATATTACAGATGGTGTTCCATGATATAATATAACCAGTTGATATTACAGATGGTGTTCCATGATATAATATAACCAGTTGATATTACAGATGGTGTTCCATGATATAATATAACCAGTTGATATTACAGATGGTGTTCCATGATATAATATAACCAGTTGATATTACAGATGGTGATCCATGATATAATATAACCAGTTGATATTACAGATGGTGATCCATGATATAATATAACCAGTTGATATTACAGATGGTGATCCATGATATAATATAACCAGTTGATATTACAGATGGTGATCCATGATATAATATAACCAGTTGATATTACAGATGGTGTTCCATGATATAATATAACCAGTTGATATTACAGATGGTGTTCCATGATATAATATAACCAGTTGATATTACAGATGGTGTTCCATGATATAATATAACCAGTTGATATTACAGATGGTGATCCATGATATAATATAACCAGTTGATATTACAGATGGTGATCCATGATATAATATAACCAGTTGATATTACAGATGGTGATCCATGATATAATATAACCAGTTGATATTACAGATGGTGATCCATGATATAATATAACCAGTTGATATTACAGATGGTGATCCATGATATAATATAACCAGTTGATATTACAGATGGTGTTCCATGATATAATATAACCAGTTGATATTACAGATGGTGTTCCATGATATAATATAACCAGTTGATATTACAGATGGTGATCCATGATATAATATAACCAGTTGATATTACAGATGGTGATCCATGATATAATATAACCAGTTGATATTACAGATGGTGATCCATGATATAATATAACCAGTTGATATTACAGATGGTGATCCATGATATAATATAACCAGTTGATATTACAGATGGTGTTCCATGATATAATATAACCAGTTGATATTACAGATGGTGTTCCATGATATAATATAACCAGTTGATATTACAGATGGTGATCCATGATATAATATAACCAGTTGATATTACAGATGGTGTTCCATGATATAATATAACCAGTTGATGTTACAGATGGTGTTCCATGATATAATATAACCAGTTGATATTACAGATGGTGTTCCATGATATAATATAACCAGTTGATATTACAGATGGTGTTCCATGATATAATATAACCAGTTGATATTACAGATGGTGATCCATGATATAATATAACCAGTTGATATTACAGATGGTGTTCCATGATATAATATAACCAGTTGATGTTACAGATGGTGTTCCATGATATAATATAACCAGTTGATAATACAGATGGTGATCCATGATATAATATAACCAGTTGATATTACAGATGGTGATCCATGATATAATATAACCAGTTGATAATACAGATGGTGTTCCATGATATAATATAACCAGTTGATATTACAGATGGTGTTCCATGATATAATATAACCAGTTGATATTACAGATGGTGTTCCATGATATAATATAACCAGTTGATAATACAGATGGTGTTCCATGATATAATATAACCAGTTGATATTACAGATGGTGTTCCATGATATAATATAACCAGTTGATAATACAGATGGTGTTCCATGATATAATATAACCAGTTGATATTACAGATGGTGTTCCATGATATAATATAACCAGTTGATATTACAGATGGTGTTCCATGATATAATATAACCAGTTGATATTACAGATGGTATTCCATGATATAATATAACCAGTTGATAGTACAGATGGTATTCCATGATATAATATAACCAGTTGATATTACAGATGGTATTCCATGATATAATATAACCAGTTGATATTACAGATGGTGTTCCATGATATAATATAACCAGTTGATATTACAGATGGTGTTCCATGATATAATATAACCAGTTGATATTACAGATGGTGTTCCATGATATAATATAACCAGTTGATAATACAGATGGTGTTCCATGATATAATATAACCAGTTGATATTACAGATGGTGTTCCATGATATAAGATAACCAGTTGATAATACAGATGGTGTTCCATGATATAATATAACCAGTTGATATTAAAGATGGTGTTCCATGATATAATATAACCAGTTGATGTTACAGATGGTGTTCCATGATATAATATAACCAGTTGATGTTACAGATGGTGTTCCATGATATAATATAACCAGTTGATATTACAGATGGTGTTCCATGATATAATATAACCAGTTGATGTTACAGATGGTATTCCATGATATAATATAACCAGTTGATATTACAGATGGTGATCCATGATATAATATAACCAGTTGATAATACAGATGGTGTTCCATGATATAATATAACCAGTTGATATTACAGATGGTGTTCCATGATATAAGATAACCAGTTGATAATACAGATGGTGTTCCATGATATAATATAACTAGTTGATAATACAGATGGTGTTCCATGATATAATATAACCAGTTGATATTACAGATGGTGTTCCATGATATAATATAACCAGTTGATGTTACAGATGGTGTTCCATGATATAATATAACCAGTTGATGTTACAGATGGTGTTCCATGATATAATATAACCAGTTGATATTACAGATGGTGTTCCATGATATAATATAACCAGTTGATGTTACAGATGGTGTTCCATGATATAATATAACCAGTTGATGTTACAGATGGTGTTCCATGATATAATATAACCAGTTGATAATACAGATGGTGTTCCATGATATAATATAACCAGTTGATATTACAGATGGTATTCCATGATATAATATAACCAGTTGATGTTACAGATGGTGTTCCATGATATAATATAACCAGTTGATGTTACAGATGGTGTTCCATGATATAATATAACCAGTTGATGTTACAGATGGTGTTCCATGATATAATATAACCAGTTGATAATACAGATGGTGTTCCATGATATAATATAACCAGTTGATATTACAGATGGTGATCCATGATATAATATAACCAGTTGATATTACAGATGGTGATCCATGATATAATATAACCAGTTGATATTACAGATGGTGATCCATGATATAATATAACCAGTTGATATTACAGATGGTGTTCCATGATATAATATAACCAGTTGATATTACAGATGGTGTTCCATGATATAATATAACCAGTTGATATTACAGATGGTGTTCCATGATATAATATAACCAGTTGATATTACAGATGGTGATCCATGATATAATATAACCAGTTGATATTACAGATGGTGTTCCATGATATAATATAACCAGTTGATGTTACAGATGGTGTTCCATGATATAATATAACCAGTTGATATTACAGATGGTGTTCCATGATATAATATAACCAGTTGATATTACAGATGGTGTTCCATGATATAATATAACCAGTTGATATTACAGATGGTGATCCATGATATAATATAACCAGTTGATATTACAGATGGTGTTCCATGATATAATATAACCAGTTGATGTTACAGATGGTGTTCCATGATATAATATAACCAGTTGATAATACAGATGGTGATCCATGATATAATATAACCAGTTGATATTACAGATGGTGATCCATGATATAATATAACCAGTTGATAATACAGATGGTGTTCCATGATATAATATAACCAGTTGATATTACAGATGGTGTTCCATGATATAATATAACCAGTTGATATTACAGATGGTGTTCCATGATATAATATAACCAGTTGATAATACAGATGGTGTTCCATGATATAATATAACCAGTTGATATTACAGATGGTGTTCCATGATATAATATAACCAGTTGATAATACAGATGGTGTTCCATGATATAATATAACCAGTTGATATTACAGATGGTGTTCCATGATATAATATAACCAGTTGATATTACAGATGGTGTTCCATGATATAATATAACCAGTTGATATTACAGATGGTATTCCATGATATAATATAACCAGTTGATAGTACAGATGGTATTCCATGATATAATATAACCAGTTGATATTACAGATGGTATTCCATGATATAATATAACCAGTTGATATTACAGATGGTGTTCCATGATATAATATAACCAGTTGATATTACAGATGGTGTTCCATGATATAATATAACCAGTTGATATTACAGATGGTGTTCCATGATATAATATAACCAGTTGATAATACAGATGGTGTTCCATGATATAATATAACCAGTTGATATTACAGATGGTGTTCCATGATATAAGATAACCAGTTGATAATACAGATGGTGTTCCATGATATAATATAACCAGTTGATATTAAAGATGGTGTTCCATGATATAATATAACCAGTTGATGTTACAGATGGTGTTCCATGATATAATATAACCAGTTGATGTTACAGATGGTGTTCCATGATATAATATAACCAGTTGATATTACAGATGGTGTTCCATGATATAATATAACCAGTTGATGTTACAGATGGTATTCCATGATATAATATAACCAGTTGATATTACAGATGGTGATCCATGATATAATATAACCAGTTGATAATACAGATGGTGTTCCATGATATAATATAACCAGTTGATATTACAGATGGTGTTCCATGATATAAGATAACCAGTTGATAATACAGATGGTGTTCCATGATATAATATAACTAGTTGATAATACAGATGGTGTTCCATGATATAATATAACCAGTTGATATTACAGATGGTGTTCCATGATATAATATAACCAGTTGATGTTACAGATGGTGTTCCATGATATAATATAACCAGTTGATGTTACAGATGGTGTTCCATGATATAATATAACCAGTTGATATTACAGATGGTGTTCCATGATATAATATAACCAGTTGATGTTACAGATGGTGTTCCATGATATAATATAACCAGTTGATGTTACAGATGGTGTTCCATGATATAATATAACCAGTTGATAATACAGATGGTGTTCCATGATATAATATAACCAGTTGATATTACAGATGGTATTCCATGATATAATATAACCAGTTGATGTTACAGATGGTGTTCCATGATATAATATAACCAGTTGATGTTACAGATGGTGTTCCATGATATAATATAACCAGTTGATGTTACAGATGGTGTTCCATGATATAATATAACCAGTTGATAATACAGATGGTGTTCCATGATATAATATAACCAGTTGATGTTACAGATGGTGTTCCATGATATAATATAACCAGTTGATATTACAGATGGTGTTCCATGATATAATATAACCAGTTGATAATACAGATGGTGTTCCATGATATAATATAACCAGTTGATATTACAGATGGTGTTCCATGATATAATATAACCAGTTGATATTACAGATGGTGTTCCATGATATAATATAACCAGTTGATATTACAGATGGTGTTCCATGATATAATATAACCAGTTGATATTACAGATGGTGTTCCATGATATAATATAACCAGTTGATATTACAGATGGTGTTCCATGATATAATATAACCAGTTGATAATACAGATGGTGTTCCATGATATAATATAACCAGTTGATATTACAGATGGTGTTCCATGATATAATATAACCAGTTGATATTACAGATGGTGTTCCATGATATAATATAACCAGTTGATATTACAGATGGTGTTCCATGATATAATATAACCAGTTGATATTACAGATGGTGTTCCATGATATAATATAACCAGTTGATATTACAGATGGTGTTCCATGATATAATATAACCAGTTGATATTACAGATGGTGATCCATGATATAATATAACCAGTTGATATTACAGATGGTGTTCCATGATATAATATAACCAGTTGATATTACAGATGGTGTTCCATGATATAATATAACCAGTTGATAATACAGATGGTGTTCCATGATATAATATAACCAGTTGATAATACAGATGGTGTTCCATGATATAATATAACCAGTTGATATTACAGATGGTGTTCCATGATATAATATAACCAGTTGATGTTACAGATGGTGTTCCATGATATAATATAACCAGTTGATGTTACAGATGGTGTTCCATGATATAATATAACCAGTTGATGTTACAGATGGTGTTCCATGATATAATATAACCAGTTGATATTACAGATGGTGTTCCATGATATAATATAACCAGTTGATATTACAGATGGTGTTCCATGATATAATATAACCAGTTGATATTACAGATGGTGTTCCATGATATAATATAACCAGTTGATGTTACAGATGGTGTTCCATGATATAATATAACCAGTTGATGTTACAGATGGTGTTCCATGATATAATATAACCAGTTGATATTACAGATGGTGTTCCATGATATAATATAACCAGTTGATATTACAGATGGTGTTCCATGATATAATATAACCAGTTGATATTACAGATGGTGTTCCATGATATAATATAACCAGTTGATATTACAGATGGTGTTCCATGATATAATATAACCAGTTGATGTTACAGATGGTGATCCATGATATAATATAACCAGTTGATATTACAGATGGTGTTCCATGATATAATATAACCAGTTGATATTACAGATGGTGATCCATGATATAATATAACCAGTTGATAGTACAGATGGTGTTCCATGATATAATATAACCAGTTGATAGTACAGATGGTGTTCCATGATATAATATAACCAGTTGATAGTACAGATGGTGTTCCATGATATAATATAACCAGTTGATAATACAGATGGTGATCCATGATATAATATAACCAGTTGATATTACAGATGGTGTTCCATGATATAATATAACCAGTTGATGTTACAGATGGTGTTCCATGATATAATATAACCAGTTGATAGTACAGATGGTGTTCCATGATATAATATAACCAGTTGATAGTACAGATGGTGTTCCATGATATAATATAACCAGTTGATATTACAGATGGTGTTCCATGATATAATATAACCAGTTGATATTACAGATGGTGTTCCATGATATAATATAACCAGTTGATATTACAGATGGTGTTCCATGATATAATATAACCAGTTGATATTACAGATGGTGATCCATGATATAATATAACCAGTTGATAATACAGATGGTGTTCCATGATATAATATAACCAGTTGATAGTACAGATGGTGTTCCATGATATAATATAACCAGTTGATATTACAGATGGTGTTCCATGATATAATATAACCAGTTGATATTACAGATGGTGTTCCATGATATAATATAACCAGTTGATAATACAGATGGTGTTCCATGATATAATATAACCAGTTGATATTACAGATGGTGTTCCATGATATAATATAACCAGTTGATGTTACAGATGGTGTTCCATGATATAATATAACCAGTTGATGTTACAGATGGTGTTCCATGATATAATATAACCAGTTGATGTTACAGATGGTGTTCCATGATATAATATAACCAGTTGATATTACAGATGGTGTTCCATGATATAATATAACCAGTTGATATTACAGATGGTGTTCCATGATATAATATAACCAGTTGATATTACAGATGGTGTTCCATGATATAATATAACCAGTTGATGTTACAGATGGTGTTCCATGATATAATATAACCAGTTGATGTTACAGATGGTGTTCCATGATATAATATAACCAGTTGATATTACAGATGGTGTTCCATGATATAATATAACCAGTTGATATTACAGATGGTGTTCCATGATATAATATAACCAGTTGATATTACAGATGGTGTTCCATGATATAATATAACCAGTTGATATTACAGATGGTGTTCCATGATATAATATAACCAGTTGATATTACAGATGGTGATCCATGATATAATATAACCAGTTGATGTTACAGATGGTGTTCCATGATATAATATAACCAGTTGATGTTACAGATGGTGTTCCATGATATAATATAACCAGTTGATGTTACAGATGGTGTTCCATGATATAATATAACCAGTTGATATTACAGATGGTGTTCCATGATATAATATAACCAGTTGATATTACAGATGGTGTTCCATGATATAATATAACCAGTTGATATTACAGATGGTGTTCCATGATATAATATAACCAGTTGATATTACAGATGGTGTTCCATGATATAATATAACCAGTTGATATTACAGATGGTGTTCCATGATATAATATAACCAGTTGATAATACAGATGGTGTTCCATGATATAATATAACCAGTTGATAATACAGATGGTGTTCCATGATATAATATAACCAGTTGATGTTACAGATGGTGTTCCATGATATAATATAACCAGTTGATGTTACAGATGGTGTTCCATGATATAATATAACCAGTTGATGTTACAGATGGTGTTCCATGATATAATATAACCAGTTGATATTACAGATGGTGTTCCATGATATAATATAACCAGTTGATAATACAGATGGTGTTCCATGATATAATATAACCAGTTGATATTACAGATGGTGTTCCATGATATAATATAACCAGTTGATATTACAGATGGTGTTCCATGATATAATATAACCAGTTGATATTACAGATGGTGTTCCATGATATAATATAACCAGTTGATGTTACAGATGGTGTTCCATGATATAATATAACCAGTTGATGTTACAGATGGTGTTCCATGATATAATATAACCAGTTGATATTACAGATGGTGTTCCATGATATAATATAACCAGTTGATAATACAGATGGTGTTCCATGATATAATATAACCAGTTGATGTTACAGATGGTGTTCCATGATATAACATAACCAGTTGATGTTACAGATGGTGATCCATGATATAATATAACCAGTTGATGTTACAGATGGTGTTCCATGATATAATATAACCAGTTGATATTACAGATGGTGTTCCATGATATAATATAACCAGTTGATGTTACAGATGGTGTTCCATGATATAATATAACCAGTTGATATTACAGATGGTGTTCCATGATATAATATAACCAGTTGATATTACAGATGGTGTTCCATGATATAATATAACCAGTTGATATTACAGATGGTGTTCCATGATATAATATAACCAGTTGATGTTACAGATGGTGTTCCATGATATAATATAACCAGTTGATATTACAGATGGTGTTCCATGATATAATATAACCAGTTGATATTACAGATGGTGATCCATGATATAATATAACCAGTTGATATTACAGATGGTGTTCCATGATATAATATAACCAGTTGATATTACAGATGGTGTTCCATGATATAATATAACCAGTTGATATTACAGATGGTGTTCCATGATATAATATAACCAGTTGATATTACAGATGGTGTTCCATGATATAATATAACCAGTTGATATTACAGATGGTGTTCCATGATATAATATAACCAGTTGATATTACAGATGGTGTTCCATGATATAATATAACCAGTTGATATTACAGATGGTGTTCCATGATATAATATAACCAGTTGATATTACAGATGGTGTTCCATGATATAATATAACCAGTTGATAATACAGATGGTGTTCCATGATATAATATAACCAGTTGATAATACAGATGGTGTTCCATGATATAATATAACCAGTTGATATTACAGATGGTGTTCCATGATATAATATAACCAGTTGATATTACAGATGGTGTTCCATGATATAATATAACCAGTTGATATTACAGATGGTGTTCCATGATATAATATAACCAGTTGATATTACAGATGGTGTTCCATGATATAATATAACCAGTTGATAATACAGATGGTGTTCCATGATATAATATAACCAGTTGATGTTACAGATGGTGTTCCATGATATAATATAACCAGTTGATGTTACAGATGGTGTTCCATGATATAATATAACCAGTTGATATTACAGATGGTGTTCCATGATATAATATAACCAGTTGATAATACAGATGGTGTTCCATGATATAATATAACCAGTTGATATTAAAGATGGTGTTCCATGATATAATATAACCAGTTGATGTTACAGATGGTGTTCCATGATATAATATAACCAGTTGATGTTACAGATGGTGTTCCATGATATAATATAACCAGTTGATATTACAGATGGTGTTCCATGATATAATATAACCAGTTGATGTTACAGATGGTATTCCATGATATAATATAACCAGTTGATATTACAGATGGTGATCCATGATATAATATAACCAGTTGATAATACAGATGGTGTTCCATGATATAATATAACCAGTTGATATTACAGATGGTGTTCCATGATATAAGATAACCAGTTGATAATACAGATGGTGTTCCATGATATAATATAACTAGTTGATAATACAGATGGTGTTCCATGATATAATATAACCAGTTGATATTACAGATGGTGTTCCATGATATAATATAACCAGTTGATGTTACAGATGGTGTTCCATGATATAATATAACCAGTTGATGTTACAGATGGTGTTCCATGATATAATATAACCAGTTGATATTACAGATGGTGTTCCATGATATAATATAACCAGTTGATGTTACAGATGGTGTTCCATGATATAATATAACCAGTTGATGTTACAGATGGTGTTCCATGATATAATATAACCAGTTGATAATACAGATGGTGTTCCATGATATAATATAACCAGTTGATATTACAGATGGTATTCCATGATATAATATAACCAGTTGATGTTACAGATGGTGTTCCATGATATAATATAACCAGTTGATGTTACAGATGGTGTTCCATGATATAATATAACCAGTTGATGTTACAGATGGTGTTCCATGATATAATATAACCAGTTGATAATACAGATGGTGTTCCATGATATAATATAACCAGTTGATGTTACAGATGGTGTTCCATGATATAATATAACCAGTTGATATTACAGATGGTGTTCCATGATATAATATAACCAGTTGATAATACAGATGGTGTTCCATGATATAATATAACCAGTTGATATTACAGATGGTGTTCCATGATATAATATAACCAGTTGATATTACAGATGGTGTTCCATGATATAATATAACCAGTTGATATTACAGATGGTGTTCCATGATATAATATAACCAGTTGATATTACAGATGGTGTTCCATGATATAATATAACCAGTTGATATTACAGATGGTGTTCCATGATATAATATAACCAGTTGATAATACAGATGGTGTTCCATGATATAATATAACCAGTTGATATTACAGATGGTGTTCCATGATATAATATAACCAGTTGATATTACAGATGGTGTTCCATGATATAATATAACCAGTTGATATTACAGATGGTGTTCCATGATATAATATAACCAGTTGATATTACAGATGGTGTTCCATGATATAATATAACCAGTTGATATTACAGATGGTGTTCCATGATATAATATAACCAGTTGATATTACAGATGGTGATCCATGATATAATATAACCAGTTGATATTACAGATGGTGTTCCATGATATAATATAACCAGTTGATATTACAGATGGTGTTCCATGATATAATATAACCAGTTGATAATACAGATGGTGTTCCATGATATAATATAACCAGTTGATAATACAGATGGTGTTCCATGATATAATATAACCAGTTGATATTACAGATGGTGTTCCATGATATAATATAACCAGTTGATATTACAGATGGTGTTCCATGATATAATATAACCAGTTGATATTACAGATGGTGTTCCATGATATAATATAACCAGTTGATATTACAGATGGTGATCCATGATATAATATAACCAGTTGATATTACAGATGGTGTTCCATGATATAATATAACCAGTTGATATTACAGATGGTGTTCCATGATATAATATAACCAGTTGATATTACAGATGGTGATCCATGATATAATATAACCAGTTGATGTTACAGATGGTGATCCATGATATAATATAACCAGTTGATATTACAGATGGTGTTCCATGATATAATATAACCAGTTGATATTACAGATGGTGTTCCATGATATAATATAACCAGTTGATGTTACAGATGGTGTTCCATGATATAATATAACCAGTTGATATTACAGATGGTGTTCCATGATATAATATAACCAGTTGATATTACAGATGGTGTTCCATGATATAATATAACCAGTTGATATTACAGATGGTGATCCATGATATAATATAACCAGTTGATATTACAGATGGTGTTCCATGATATAATATAACCAGTTGATATTACAGATGGTGTTCCATGATATAATATAACCAGTTGATGTTACAGATGGTGTTCCATGATATAATATAACCAGTTGATATTACAGATGGTGTTCCATGATATAATATAACCAGTTGATATTACAGATGGTGTTCCATGATATAATATAACCAGTTGATATTACAGATGGTGTTCCATGATATAATATAACCAGTTGATATTACAGATGGTGTTCCATGATATAATATAACCAGTTGATAGTACAGATGGTGTTCCATGATATAATATAACCAGTTGATATTACAGATGGTGTTCCATGATATAATATAACCAGTTGATATTACAGATGGTGTTCCATGATATAATATAACCAGTTGATAGTACAGATGGTGTTCCATGATATAATATAACCAGTTGATAGTACAGATGGTGTTCCATGATATAATATAACCAGTTGATAATACAGATGGTGATCCATGATATAATATAACCAGTTGATATTACAGATGGTGTTCCATGATATAATATAACCAGTTGATGTTACAGATGGTGTTCCATGATATAATATAACCAGTTGATAGTACAGATGGTGTTCCATGATATAATATAACCAGTTGATAGTACAGATGGTGTTCCATGATATAATATAACCAGTTGATATTACAGATGGTGTTCCATGATATAATATAACCAGTTGATATTACAGATGGTGTTCCATGATATAATATAACCAGTTGATATTACAGATGGTGTTCCATGATATAATATAACCAGTTGATATTACAGATGGTGATCCATGATATAATATAACCAGTTGATAATACAGATGGTGTTCCATGATATAATATAACCAGTTGATAGTACAGATGGTGTTCCATGATATAATATAACCAGTTGATATTACAGATGGTGTTCCATGATATAATATAACCAGTTGATATTACAGATGGTGTTCCATGATATAATATAACCAGTTGATAATACAGATGGTGTTCCATGATATAATATAACCAGTTGATATTACAGATGGTGTTCCATGATATAATATAACCAGTTGATGTTACAGATGGTGTTCCATGATATAATATAACCAGTTGATGTTACAGATGGTGTTCCATGATATAATATAACCAGTTGATATTACAGATGGTGTTCCATGATATAATATAACCAGTTGATATTACAGATGGTGTTCCATGATATAATATAACCAGTTGATATTACAGATGGTGTTCCATGATATAATATAACCAGTTGATGTTACAGATGGTGTTCCATGATATAATATAACCAGTTGATGTTACAGATGGTGTTCCATGATATAATATAACCAGTTGATATTACAGATGGTGTTCCATGATATAATATAACCAGTTGATATTACAGATGGTGTTCCATGATATAATATAACCAGTTGATATTACAGATGGTGTTCCATGATATAATATAACCAGTTGATATTACAGATGGTGTTCCATGATATAATATAACCAGTTGATGTTACAGATGGTGATCCATGATATAATATAACCAGTTGATATTACAGATGGTGTTCCATGATATAATATAACCAGTTGATATTACAGATGGTGATCCATGATATAATATAACCAGTTGATAGTACAGATGGTGTTCCATGATATAATATAACCAGTTGATAGTACAGATGGTGTTCCATGATATAATATAACCAGTTGATAGTACAGATGGTGTTCCATGATATAATATAACCAGTTGATAATACAGATGGTGATCCATGATATAATATAACCAGTTGATATTACAGATGGTGTTCCATGATATAATATAACCAGTTGATGTTACAGATGGTGTTCCATGATATAATATAACCAGTTGATAGTACAGATGGTGTTCCATGATATAATATAACCAGTTGATAGTACAGATGGTGTTCCATGATATAATATAACCAGTTGATATTACAGATGGTGTTCCATGATATAATATAACCAGTTGATATTACAGATGGTGTTCCATGATATAATATAACCAGTTGATATTACAGATGGTGTTCCATGATATAATATAACCAGTTGATATTACAGATGGTGATCCATGATATAATATAACCAGTTGATAATACAGATGCTGTTCCATGATATAATATAACCAGTTGATAGTACAGATGGTGTTCCATGATATAATATAACCAGTTGATGTTACAGATGGTGTTCCATGATATAATATAACCAGTTGATATTACAGATGGTGTTCCATGATATAATATAACCAGTTGATAATACAGATGGTGTTCCATGATATAATATAACCAGTTGATGTTACAGATGGTGTTCCATGATATAACATAACCAGTTGATGTTACAGATGGTGATCCATGATATAATATAACCAGTTGATGTTACAGATGGTGTTCCATGATATAATATAACCAGTTGATATTACAGATGGTGTTCCATGATATAATATAACCAGTTGATGTTACAGATGGTGTTCCATGATATAATATAACCAGTTGATATTACAGATGGTGTTCCATGATATAATATAACCAGTTGATATTACAGATGGTGTTCCATGATATAATATAACCAGTTGATATTACAGATGGTGTTCCATGATATAATATAACCAGTTGATGTTACAGATGGTGTTCCATGATATAATATAACCAGTTGATATTACAGATGGTGTTCCATGATATAATATAACCAGTTGATATTACAGATGGTGATCCATGATATAATATAACCAGTTGATATTACAGATGGTGTTCCATGATATAATATAACCAGTTGATATTACAGATGGTGTTCCATGATATAATATAACCAGTTGATATTACAGATGGTGTTCCATGATATAATATAACCAGTTGATATTACAGATGGTGTTCCATGATATAATATAACCAGTTGATATTACAGATGGTGTTCCATGATATAATATAACCAGTTGATATTACAGATGGTGTTCCATGATATAATATAACCAGTTGATAATACAGATGGTGTTCCATGATATAATATAACCAGTTGATAATACAGATGGTGTTCCATGATATAATATAACCAGTTGATATTACAGATGGTGTTCCATGATATAATATAACCAGTTGATATTACAGATGGTGTTCCATGATATAATATAACCAGTTGATATTACAGATGGTGTTCCATGATATAATATAACCAGTTGATATTACAGATGGTGTTCCATGATATAATATAACCAGTTGATAATACAGATGGTGTTCCATGATATAATATAACCAGTTGATGTTACAGATGGTGTTCCATGATATAATATAACCAGTTGATGTTACAGATGGTGTTCCATGATATAATATAACCAGTTGATATTACAGATGGTGTTCCATGATATAATATAACCAGTTGATAATACAGATGGTGTTCCATGATATAATATAACCAGTTGATATTAAAGATGGTGTTCCATGATATAATATAACCAGTTGATGTTACAGATGGTGTTCCATGATATAATATAACCAGTTGATGTTACAGATGGTGTTCCATGATATAATATAACCAGTTGATATTACAGATGGTGTTCCATGATATAATATAACCAGTTGATGTTACAGATGGTATTCCATGATATAATATAACCAGTTGATATTACAGATGGTGATCCATGATATAATATAACCAGTTGATAATACAGATGGTGTTCCATGATATAATATAACCAGTTGATATTACAGATGGTGTTCCATGATATAAGATAACCAGTTGATAATACAGATGGTGTTCCATGATATAATATAACCAGTTGATGTTACAGATGGTGTTCCATGATATAATATAACCAGTTGATATTACAGATGGTGATCCATGATATAATATAACCAGTTGATATTACAGATGGTGTTCCATGATATAATATAACCAGTTGATAGTACAGATGGTGTTCCATGATATAATATAACCAGTTGATATTACAGATGGTGTTCCATGATATAATATAACCAGTTGATATTACAGATGGTGATCCATGATATAATATAACCAGTTGATATTACAGATGGTGTTCCATGATATAATATAACCAGTTGATATTACAGATGGTATTCCATGATATAATATAACCAGTTGATATTACAGATGGTGTTCCATGATATAATATAACCAGTTGATGTTACAGATGGTGTTCCATGATATAATATAACCAGTTGATGTTACAGATGGTGTTCCATGATATAATATAACCAGTTGATGTTACAGATGGTGTTCCATGATATAATATAACCAGTTGATATTACAGATGGTATTCCATGATATAATATAACCAGTTGATATTACAGATGGTGTTCCATGATATAATATAACCAGTTGATATTACAGATGGTGTTCCATGATATAATATAACCAGTTGATATTACAGATGGTGTTCCATGATATAATATAACCAGTTGATGTTACAGATGGTGTTCCATGATATAATATAACCAGTTGATATTACAGATGGTATTCCATGATATAATATAACCAGTTGATATTACAGATGGTATTCCATGATATAATATAACCAGTTGATATTACAGATGGTGATCCATGATATAATATAACCAGTTGATGTTACAGATGGTGTTCCATGATATAATATAACCAGTTGATAATACAGATGGTGTCCATGATATAATATAACCAGTTGATATTACAGATGGTGTTCCATGATATAATATAACCAGTTGATATTACAGATGGTGTTCCATGATATAATATAACCAGTTGATATTACAGATGGTGTTCCATGATATAATATAACCAGTTGATAATACAGATGGTGTTCCATGATATAATATAACTAGTTGATATTACAGATGGTGTTCCATGATATAATATAACCAGTTGATAGTACAGATGGTGTTCCATGATATAATATAACCAGTTGATAGTACAGATGGTGTTCCATGATATAATATAACCAGTTGATATTACAGATGGTGTTCCATGATATAATATAACCAGTTGATATTACAGATGGTGATCCATGATATAATATAACCAGTTGATATTACAGATGGTGTTCCATGATATAATATAACCAGTTGATGTTACAGATGGTGTTCCATGATATAATATAACCAGTTGATATTACAGATGGTGTTCCATGATATAATATAACTAGTTGATATTACAGATGGTGTTCCATGATATAATATAACCAGTTGATATTACAGATGGTGTTCCATGATATAATATAACCAGTTGATATTACAGATGGTGTTCCATGATATAATATAACCAGTTGATATTACAGATGGTGATCCATGATATAATATAACCAGTTGATATTACAGATGGTGTTCCATGATATAATATAACCAGTTGATATTACAGATGGTGTTCCATGATATAATATAACCAGTTGATAATACAGATGGTGATCCATGATATAATATAACCAGTTGATGTTACAGATGGTGTTCCATTATATAATATAACCAGTTGATGTTACAGATGGTGTTCCATGATATAATATAACCAGTTGATGTTACAGATGGTATTCCATGATATAATATAACCAGTTGATGTTACAGATGGTGTTCCATGATATAATATAACCAGTTGATAATACAGATGGTGTTCCATGATATAATATAACCAGTTGATGTTACAGATGGTGTTCCATTATATAATATAACCAGTTGATGTTACAGATGGTGTTCCATGATATAATATAACCAGTTGATGTTACAGATGGTGTTCCATTATATAATATAACCAGTTGATATTACAGATGGTGTTCCATGATATAATATAACCAGTTGATGTTACAGATGGTGTTCCATTATATAATATAACCAGTTGATATTACAGATGGTGTTCCATGATATAATATAACCAGTTGATAATACAGATGGTATTCCATGATATAATATAACCAGTTGATATTACAGATGGTGTTCCATGATATAATATAACCAGTTGATATTACAGATGGTGTTCCATGATATAATATAACCAGTTGATGTTACAGATGGTGTTCCATGATATAATATAACCAGTTGATAGTACAGATGGTGTTCCATGATATAATATAACCAGTTGATATTACAGATGGTGTTCCATGATATAATATAACCAGTTGATAATACAGATGGTGTTCCATGATATAATATAACCAGTTGATATTACAGATGGTGTTCCATGATATAATATAACCCGTTGATATTACAGATGGTGTTCCATGATATAATATAACCAGTTGATAATACAGATGGTATTCCATGATATAATATAACCAGTTGATATTACAGATGGTGTTCCATGATATAATATAACCAGTTGATATTACAGATGGTGTTCCATGATATAATATAACCAGTTGATGTTACAGATGGTGTTCCATGATATAATATAACCAGTTGATAGTACAGATGGTGTTCCATGATATAATATAACCAGTTGATATTACAGATGGTGTTCCATGATATAATATAACCAGTTGATAATACAGATGGTGTTCCATGATATAATATAACCAGTTGATGTTACAGATGGTGTTCCATGATATAATATAACCAGTTGATATTACAGATGGTGATCCATGATATAATATAACCAGTTGATGTTACAGATGGTGTTCCATGATATAATATAACCAGTTGATAATACAGATGGTGTCCATGATATAATATAACCAGTTGATATTACAGATGGTGTTCCATGATATAATATAACCAGTTGATATTACAGATGGTGTTCCATGATATAATATAACCAGTTGATATTACAGATGGTGTTCCATGATATAATATAACCAGTTGATAATACAGATGGTGTTCCATGATATAATATAACTAGTTGATATTACAGATGGTGTTCCATGATATAATATAACCAGTTGATAGTACAGATGGTGTTCCATGATATAATATAACCAGTTGATAGTACAGATGGTGTTCCATGATATAATATAACCAGTTGATATTACAGATGGTGTTCCATGATATAATATAACCAGTTGATATTACAGATGGTGATCCATGATATAATATAACCAGTTGATATTACAGATGGTGTTCCATGATATAATATAACCAGTTGATGTTACAGATGGTGTTCCATGATATAATATAACCAGTTGATATTACAGATGGTGTTCCATGATATAATATAACTAGTTGATATTACAGATGGTGTTCCATGATATAATATAACCAGTTGATATTACAGATGGTGTTCCATGATATAATATAACCAGTTGATATTACAGATGGTGTTCCATGATATAATATAACCAGTTGATATTACAGATGGTGATCCATGATATAATATAACCAGTTGATATTACAGATGGTGTTCCATGATATAATATAACCAGTTGATATTACAGATGGTGTTCCATGATATAATATAACCAGTTGATAATACAGATGGTGATCCATGATATAATATAACCAGTTGATGTTACAGATGGTGTTCCATTATATAATATAACCAGTTGATGTTACAGATGGTGTTCCATGATATAATATAACCAGTTGATGTTACAGATGGTATTCCATGATATAATATAACCAGTTGATGTTACAGATGGTGTTCCATGATATAATATAACCAGTTGATAATACAGATGGTGTTCCATGATATAATATAACCAGTTGATGTTACAGATGGTGTTCCATTATATAATATAACCAGTTGATGTTACAGATGGTGTTCCATGATATAATATAACCAGTTGATGTTACAGATGGTGTTCCATTATATAATATAACCAGTTGATATTACAGATGGTGTTCCATGATATAATATAACCAGTTGATGTTACAGATGGTGTTCCATTATATAATATAACCAGTTGATATTACAGATGGTGTTCCATGATATAATATAACCAGTTGATAATACAGATGGTATTCCATGATATAATATAACCAGTTGATATTACAGATGGTGTTCCATGATATAATATAACCAGTTGATATTACAGATGGTGTTCCATGATATAATATAACCAGTTGATGTTACAGATGGTGTTCCATGATATAATATAACCAGTTGATAGTACAGATGGTGTTCCATGATATAATATAACCAGTTGATATTACAGATGGTGTTCCATGATATAATATAACCAGTTGATATTACAGATGGTGTTCCATGATATAATATAACCAGTTGATATTACAGATGGTGTTCCATGATATAATATAACCCGTTGATATTACAGATGGTGTTCCATGATATAATATAACCAGTTGATAATACAGATGGTATTCCATGATATAATATAACCAGTTGATATTACAGATGGTGTTCCATGATATAATATAACCAGTTGATATTACAGATGGTGTTCCATGATATAATATAACCAGTTGATGTTACAGATGGTGTTCCATGATATAATATAACCAGTTGATAGTACAGATGGTGTTCCATGATATAATATAACCAGTTGATGTTACAGATGGTGTTCCATGATATAATATAACCAGTTGATAATACAGATGGTGTTCCATGATATAATATAACCAGTTGATGTTACAGATGGTGTTCCATGATATAATATAACCAGTTGATATTACAGATGGTGTTCCATGATATAATATAACCAGTTGATATTACAGATGGTGTTCCATGATATAATATAACCAGTTGATAATACAGATGGTGATCCATGATATAATATAACCAGTTGATATTACAGATGGTGTTCCATGATATAATATAACCAGTTGGTATTACAGATGGTGTTCCATGATATAATATAACCAGTTGATATTACAGATGGTGTTCCATGATATAATATAACCAGTTGATATTACAGATGGTGTTCCATGATATAATATAACCAGTTGATATTACAGATGGTGTTCCATGATATAATATAACCAGTTGATGTTACAGATGGTGTTCCATGATATAATATAACCAGTTGATATTACAGATGGTGTTCCATGATATAATATAACCAGTTGATAGTACAGATGGTGTTCCATGATATAATATAACCAGTTGATAATACAGATGGTGTTCCATGATATAATATAACCAGTTGATGTTACAGATGGTGTTCCATGATATAATATAACCAGTTGATATTACAGATGGTGTTCCATGATATAATATAACCAGTTGATGTTACAGATGGTGTTCCATGATATAATATAACCAGTTGATAGTACAGATGGTGTTCCATGATATAATATAACCAGTTGATAATACAGATGGTGATCCATGATATAATATAACCAGTTGATATTACAGATGGTGTTCCATGATATAATATAACCAGTTGATGTTACAGATGGTGTTCCATGATATAATATAACCAGTTGATAGTACAGATGGTGTTCCATGATATAATATAACCAGTTGATGTTACAGATGGTGTTCCATGATATAATATAACCAGTTGATATTACAGATGGTGTTCCATGATATAATATAACCAGTTGATAATACAGATGGTGTTCCATGATATAATATAACCAGTTGATATTACAGATGGTGATCCATGATATAATATAACCAGTTGATATTACAGATGGTGTTCCATGATATAATATAACCAGTTGATATTACAGATGGTGTTCCATGATATAATATAACCAGTTGATAATACAGATGGTGTTCCATGATATAATATAACCAGTTGATATTACAGATGGTGTTCCATGATATAATATAACCAGTTGATAATACAGATGGTGATCCATGATATAATATAACCAGTTGATAATACAGATGGTGTTCCATGATATAATATAACCAGTTGATGTTACAGATGGTGAACCATGATATAATATAACCAGTTGATATTACAGATGGTGATCCATGATATAATATAACCAGTTGATATTGTGTCTGTTACCAGTGGTGATCTGTTACCAGTGGTGATCTAATGTCTGTTACCAGTGGTGATCTGTTACCAGTGGTGATCTGTTACCAGTGGTGATCTAATGTCTGTTACCAGTGGTGATCTGTTACCAGTGGTGCTCTAATGTCTGTTACCAGTGGTGATCTGTTACCAGTGGTGCTCTAATGTCTGTTACCAGTGGTGCTCTAATGTCTGTTACCAGTGGTGATCTAATGTCTGTTACCAGTGGTGATCTAATGTCTGTTACCAGTGGTGATCTGTTACCAGTGGTGATCTAATGTCTGTTACCAGTGGTGATCTAATGTCTGTTACCAGTGGTGATCTGTTACCAGTGGTGCTCTAATGTCTGTTACCAGTGGTGCTCTAATGTCTGTTACCAGTGGTGATCTAATGTCTGTTACCAGTGGTGATCTGTTACCAGTGGTGATCTAATGTCTGTTACCAGTGGTGATCTAATGTCTGTTACCAGTGGTGATCTAATGTCTGTTACCAGTGGTGCTCTAATGTCTGTTACCAGTGGTGATCTGTTACCAGTGGTGATCTAATGTATGTTACCAGTGGTGATCTGTTACCAGTGGTGCTCTAATGTCTGTTACCAGTGGTGATCTAATGTCTGTTACCAGTGGTGATCTAATGTCTGTTACCAGTGGTGCTCTAATGTCTGTTACCAGTGGTGATCTAATGTCTGTTACCAGTGGTGATCTAATGTCTGTTACCAGTGGTGATCTAATGTCTGTTACCAGTGGTGATCTAATGTATGTTACCAGTGGTGATCTGTTACCAGTGGTGCTCTGTTACCAGTGGTGATCTAATGTCTGTTACCAGTGGTGATCTAATGTCTGTTACCAGTGGTGATCTCATGTCTGTTACCAGTGGTGATCTCATGTCTGTTACCAGTGGTGATCTGTTACCAGTGGTGATCTAATGTCTGTTACCAGTGGTGATCTGTTACCAGTGGTGCTCTAATGTCTGTTACCAGTGGTGATCTAATGTCTGTTACCAGTGGTGATCTAATGTCTGTTACCAGTGGTGCTCTAATGTCTGTTACCAGTGGTGATCTAATGTCTGTTACCAGTGGTGATCTAATGTCTGTTACCAGTGGTGCTCTAATGTCTGTTACCAGTGGTGATCTAATGTCTGTTACCAGTGGTGATCTAATGTCTGTTACCAGTGGTGATCTGTTACCAGTGGTGCTCTGTTACCAGTGGTGCTCTAATGTATGTTACCAGTGGTGATCTAATGTCTGTTACCAGTGGTGATCTAATGTCTGTTACCAGTGGTGATCTAATGTCTGTTACCAGTGGTGATCTGTTACCAGTGGTGCTCTGTTACCAGTGGTGCTCTAATGTATGTTACCAGTGGTGATCTAATGTCTGTTACCAGTGGTGATCTGTTACCAGTGGTGCTCTGTTACCAGTGGTGATCTAATGTCTGTTACCAGTGGTGATCTAATGTCTGTTACCAGTGGTGATCTGTTACCAGTGGTGCTCTGTTACCAGTGGTGCTCTAATGTATGTTACCAGTGGTGATGTAATGTCTGTTACCAGTGGTGATCTGTTACCAGTGGTGCTCTGTTACCAGTGGTGCTCTAATGTCTGTTACCAGTGGTGATCTGTTACCAGTGGTGATCTAATGTCTGTTACCAGTGGTGATCTAATGTCTGTTACCAGTGGTGATCTAATGTCTGTTACCAGTGGTGATCTAATGTCTGTTACCAGTGGTGCTCTAATGTCTGTTACCAGTGGTGATCTGTTACCAGTGGTGATCTAATGTCTGTTACCAGTGGTGCTCTAATGTCTGTTACCAGTGGTGATCTAATGTCTGTTACCAGTGGTGATCTGTTACCAGTGGTGATCTAATGTCTGTTATCAGTGGTGATCTAATGTCTGTTACCAGTGGTGCTCTAATGTCTGTTACCAGTGGTGATCTAATATCTGTTACCAGTGGTGCTCTAATGTCTGTTACCAGTGGTGATCTGTTACCAGTGGTGATCTAATGTCTGTTACCAGTGGTGATCTAATGTCTGTTACCAGTGGTGATCTAATGTCTGTTACCAGTGGTGATCTGTTACCAGTGGTGCTCTAATGTCTGTTACCAGTGGTGATCTAATGTCTGTTACCAGTGGTGATCTAATGTCTGTTACCAGTGGTGCTCTAATGTCTGTTACCAGTGGTGATCTAATGTCTGTTACCAGTGGTGATCTAATGTCTGTTACCAGTGGTGATCTAATGTCTGTTACCAGTGGTGATCTAATGTATGTTACCAGTGGTGATCTGTTACCAGTGGTGCTCTGTTACCAGTGGTGATCTAATGTCTGTTACCAGTGATGATCTAATGCCTGTTACCAGTGGTGATCTCATGTCTGTTACCAGTGGTGATCTCATGTCTGTTACCAGTGGTGATCTGTTACCAGTGGTGATCTAATGTCTGTTACCAGTGGTGATCTGTTACCAGTGGTGCTCTAATGTCTGTTACCAGTGGTGATCTAATGTCTGTTACCAGTGGTGATCTAATGTCTGTTACCAGTGGTGCTCTAATGTCTGTTACCAGTGGTGATCTAATGTCTGTTACCAGTGGTGATCTAATGTCTGTTACCAGTGGTGCTCTAATGTCTGTTACCAGTGGTGATCTAATGTCTGTTACCAGTGGTGATCTAATGTCTGTTACCAGTGGTGATCTGTTACCAGTGGTGCTCTGTTACCAGTGGTGCTCTAATGTATGTTACCAGTGGTGATCTAATGTCTGTTACCAGTGGTGATCTAATGTCTGTTACCAGTGGTGATCTAATGTCTGTTACCAGTGGTGATCTGTTACCAGTGGTGCTCTGTTACCAGTGGTGCTCTAATGTATGTTACCAGTGGTGATCTAATGTCTGTTACCAGTGGTGATCTGTTACCAGTGGTGCTCTGTTACCAGTGGTGATCTAATGTCTGTTACCAGTGGTGATCTAATGTCTGTTACCAGTGGTGATCTGTTACCAGTGGTGCTCTGTTACCAGTGGTGCTCTAATGTATGTTACCAGTGGTGATGTAATGTCTGTTACCAGTGGTGATCTGTTACCAGTGGTGCTCTGTTACCAGTGGTGCTCTAATGTCTGTTACCAGTGGTGCTCTAATGTCTGTTACCAGTGGTGATCTGTTACCAGTGGTGATCTAATGTCTGTTACCAGTGGTGATCTAATGTCTGTTACCAGTGGTGATCTGTTACCAGTGGTGCTCTAATGTCTGTTACCAGTGGTGATCTAATGTCTGTTACCAGTGGTGCTCTAATGTCTGTTACCAGTGGTGATCTAATGTCTGTTACCAGTGGTGATCTAATGTCTGTTACCAGTGGTGATCTGTTACCAGTGGTGCTCTAATGTCTGTTACCAGTGGTGCTCTAATGTCTGTTACCAGTGATGATCTAATGTCTGTTACCAGTGGTGCTCTAATGTCTGTTACCAGTGGTGATCTGTTACCAGTGGTGCTCTAATGTCTGTTACCAGTGGTGATCTAATGTCTGTTACCAGTGGTGATCGGTTACCAGTGGTGCTCTAATGTCTGTTACCAGTGGTGATCTAATGTCTGTTACCAGTGGTGATCTAATGTCTGTTACCAGTGGTGATCTGTTACCAGTGGTGCTCTAATGTCTGTTACCAGTGGTGATCTAATGTCTGTTACCAGTGGTGCTCTAATGTATGTTACCAGTGGTGATCTGTTACCAGTGGTGATCTAATGTCTGTTACCAGTGGTGATCTAATGTCTGTTACCAGTGGTGATCTAATGTCTGTTACCAGTGGTGATCTAATGTCTGTTACCAGTGGTGATCTGTTACCAGTGGTGATCTGTTACCAGTGGTGATCTAATGTCTGTTACCAGTGGTGATCTAATGTCTGTTACCAGTGGTGATCTAATGTCTGTTACCAGTGGTGATCTAATGTCTGTTACCAGTGGTGCTCTAATGTCTGTTATCAGTGGTGATCTAATGTCTGTTACCAGTGGTGATCTAATGTCTGTTACCAGTGGTGATCTAATGTCTGTTACCAGTGGTAATCTGTTACCAGTGGTGCTCTGTTACCAGTGGTGCTCTAATGTATGTTACCAGTGGTGATGTAATGTCTGTTACCAGTGGTGATCTGTTACCAGTGGTGCTCTGTTACCAGTGGTGCTCTAATGTCTGTTACCAGTGGTGCTCTAATGTCTGTTACCAGTGGTGATCTGTTACCAGTGGTGATCTAATGTCTGTTACCAGTGGTGATCTAATGTCTGTTACCAGTGGTGATCTGTTACCAGTGGTGCTCTAATGTCTGTTACCAGTGGTGATCTAATGTCTGTTACCAGTGGTGATCTAATGTCTGTTACCAGTGGTGATCTAATGTCTGTTACCAGTGGTGATCTGTTACCAGTGGTGCTCTAATGTCTGTTACCAGTGGTGCTCTAATGTCTGTTACCAGTGATGATCTAATGTCTGTTACCAGTGGTGCTCTAATGTCTGTTACCAGTGGTGATCTGTTACCAGTGGTGCTCTAATGTCTGTTACCAGTGGTGATCTAATGTCTGTTACCAGTGGTGATCGGTTACCAGTGGTGCTCTAATGTCTGTTACCAGTGGTGATCTAATGTCTGTTACCAGTGGTGATCTAATGTCTGTTACCAGTGGTGATCTGTTACCAGTGGTGCTCTAATGTCTGTTACCAGTGGTGATCTAATGTCTGTTACCAGTGGTGCTCTAATGTATGTTACCAGTGGTGATCTGTTACCAGTGGTGATCTAATGTCTGTTACCAGTGGTGATCTAATGTCTGTTACCAGTGGTGATCTAATGTCTGTTACCAGTGGTGATCTGTTACCAGTGGTGATCTGTTACCAGTGGTGATCTAATGTCTGTTACCAGTGGTGATCTAATGTCTGTTACCAGTGGTGATCTAATGTCTGTTACCAGTGGTGATCTAATGTCTGTTACCAGTGGTGCTCTAATGTCTGTTATCAGTGGTGATCTAATGTCTGTTACCAGTGGTGATCTAATGTCTGTTACCAGTGGTGATCTAATGTCTGTTACCAGTGGTGATCTAATGTCTGTTACCAGTGGTGATATGTTACCAGTGGTGATCTAATGTCTGTTACCAGTGGTGATCTAATGTCTGTTACCAGTGGTGATCTAATGTCTGTTACCAGTGGTAATCTAATGTCTGTTACCAGTGGTGATCTAATGTCTGTTACCAGTGGTGATCTAATGTCTGTTACCAGTGGTGATCTAATGTCTGTTACCAGTGGTGATCTGTTACCAGTGGTGATCTAATGTCTGTTACCAGTGGTGATCTGTTACCAGTGGTGCTCTAATGTCTGTTATCAGTGGTGATCTAATGTCTGTTACCAGTGGTGATCTAATGTCTGTTACCAGTGGTGATCTGTTACCAGTGGTGCTCTAATGTCTGTTACCAGTGGTGATGTAATGTCTGTTACCAGTGGTGATCTGTTACCAGTGGTGCTCTGTTACCAGTGGTGCTCTAATGTCTGTTACCAGTGGTGCTCTAATGTCTGTTACCAGTGGTGATCTGTTACCAGTGGTGATCTAATGTCTGTTACCAGTGGTGATCTAATGTCTGTTACCAGTGGTGATCTGTTACCAGTGGTGCTCTAATGTCTGTTACCAGTGGTGATCTAATGTCTGTTACCAGTGGTGCTCTAATGTCTGTTACCAGTGGTGATCTAATGTCTGTTACCAGTGGTTATCTAATGTCTGTTACCAGTGGTGATCTGTTACCAGTGGTGCTCTAATGTCTGTTACCAGTGGTGCTCTAATGTCTGTTACCAGTGATGATCTAATGTCTGTTACCAGTGGTGCTCTAATGTCTGTTACCAGTGGTGATCTGTTACCAGTGGTGCTCTAATGTCTGTTACCAGTGGTGATCTAATGTCTGTTACCAGTGGTGATCGGTTACCAGTGGTGCTCTAATGTCTGTTACCAGTGGTGATCTAATGTCTGTTACCAGTGGTGATCTAATGTCTGTTACCAGTGGTGATCTGTTACCAGTGGTGCTCTAATGTATGTTACCAGTGGTGATCTGTTACCAGTGGTGATCTAATGTCTGTTACCAGTGGTGATCTAATGTCTGTTACCAGTGGTGCTCTAATGTCTGTTACCAGTGATGATCTAATGTCTGTTACCAGTGGTGCTCTAATGTCTGTTACCAGTGGTGATCTGTTACCAGTGGTGCTCTAATGTCTGTTACCAGTGGTGATCTAATGTCTGTTACCAGTGGTGATCGGTTACCAGTGGTGCTCTAATGTCTGTTACCAGTGGTGATCTAATGTCTGTTACCAGTGGTGATCTAATGTCTGTTACCAGTGGTGATCTGTTACCAGTGGTGCTCTAATGTATGTTACCAGTGGTGATCTGTTACCAGTGGTGATCTAATGTCTGTTACCAGTGGTGATCTAATGTCTGTTACCAGTGGTAATCTAATGTCTGTTACCAGTGGTGATCTGTTACCAGTGGTGATCTGTTACCAGTGGTGATCTAATGTCTGTTACCAGTGGTGATCTAATGTCTGTTACCAGTGGTGATCTAATGTCTGTTACCAGTGGTGATCTAATGTCTGTTACCAGTGGTGCTCTAATGTCTGTTATCAGTGGTGATCTAATGTCTGTTACCAGTGGTGATCTAATGTCTGTTACCAGTGGTGATCTAATGTCTGTTACCAGTGGTGATCTAATGTCTGTTACCAGTGGTGATATGTTACCAGTGGTGATCTAATGTCTGTTACCAGTGGTGATCTAATGTCTGTTACCAGTGGTGATCTAATGTCTGTTACCAGTGGTAATCTAATGTCTGTTACCAGTGGTGATCTAATGTCTGTTACCAGTGGTGATCTAATGTCTGTTACCAGTGGTGATCTAATGTCTGTTACCAGTGGTGATCTGTTACCAGTGGTGATCTAATGTCTGTTACCAGTGGTGATCTGTTACCAGTGGTGCTCTAATGTCTGTTATCAGTGGTGATCTAATGTCTGTTACCAGTGGTGATCTAATGTCTGTTACCAGTGGTGATCTGTTACCAGTGGTGCTCTAATGTCTGTTACCAGTGGTGATCTAATGTCTGTTACCAGTGGTGATCTGTTACCAGTGGTGATCTAATGTCTGTTACCAGTGGTGATCTAATGTCTGTTACCAGTGGTGATCTAATGTCTGTTACCAGTGGTGATCTGTTACCAGTGGTGCTCTAATGTCTGTTACCAGTGGTGATCTAATGTCTGTTACCAGTGGTGATCTGTTACCAGTGGTGATCTAATGTCTGTTACCAGTGGTGATCTAATGTCTGTTACCAGTGGTGATCTAATGTCTGTTACCAGTGGTGATCTGTTACCAGTGGTGCTCTAATGTCTGTTACCAGTGGTGATCTGTTACCAGTGGTGATCTAATGTCTGTTACCAGTGGTGCTCTAATGTCTGTTACCAGTGGTGATCTAATGTCTGTTACCAGTGGTGATCTGTTACCAGTGGTGATCTAATGTCTGTTACCAGTGGTGATCTAATGTCTGTTACCAGTGGTGATCTAATGTCTGTTACCAGTGGTGATCTGTTACCAGTGGTGCTCTAATGTCTGTTACCAGTGGTGATCTGTTACCAGTGGTGATCTCATGTCTGTTACCAGTGGTGATCTGTTACCAGTGGTGCTCTAATGTCTGTTACCAGTGGTGATCTGTTACCAGTGGTGCTCTAATGTCTGTTACCAGTGGTGATCTGTTACCAGTGGTGCTCTAATGTCTGTTACCAGTGGTGCTCTAATGTCTGTTACCAGTGGTGATCTAAAGCCCATTGTGTGTTTAAAACAATGTTTACATCCACATGACATTTCTACTAGTAGATAACTCCCAGTCCTAGTGGGTGGCTGGGGGTTAAGCCTCAAAAATTAAATCATAAATTAAAGTAAATTATAGGTTATTTAGAGTTAATTCTGAGACAATGTTTCAATAACACTGCTAGCTTAGTTGAACAGTTTTGAACTCCCAGCACAAAGGACACATGGAAATGAATTTGCTTAGGCATTAATCATGACAACATGTGTACTTTTATTGTGGCATTAGTGAGATTTGAACCTATGTTGCTCTGGTCCATTTAGTCCACTGCGCCACCGGGATGGATGTAACGATTTTCGTCGTCAGATGAAGAGTAGTCGGACCAAAGCGCAGCGGGGTAAGTGTTCATGTTAATTTATTAAAAACAGAACACTAAACAAAATAACAAAGAGAAATGAAACGAAACAGTCCTGTCTGGTACAGACACAAAGACAGGTGGGAAAAGGATACCTAAGTATGGTTCTCAATCAGAGACAACGATAGACAGCTGCCTCTGATTGAGAACCACACCCGGCCAAACACACAGAAAAGAAAACATAGAACACACAACATAGAATACCCACCCCAACTCCACGCCCTGACCAAACCAAAACAGAGACATAAAAAGGATCTCTAAGGTCAGGGCGTGTCAATGGAGCTACCATGACATGTTTTTAAACAAAGTCATAGCTGTTCATTCTAGTGTTCCTGTTGTGCAACATTTCCAAAGGCTATGCTATGCAAATTTGTGTGAGAAAACAGAGTTTTGATGGCCCCCACGGAAATCAAATTAACATAATTAAAAACATCTCCATAAAATTCCTGTTAGTTTAAGCTATGATATGTGTTTTTGCATTGAAAAAGATAGTACTGATATTCCCACCTCAGACACATATGGTTCCCTGAACGTCATGTGTTAGCTGGGCAGGTTGTGTCATTAGCATTATTTTGACACCAACCTCCACACTTGTGAAATCTCTGTTGAATGTATTGGAATGTTTTTAAAAATGTATAACTTCCTTTATTTTGCTGGACCCCAGGAAGAGTGTGGGTTACATAATAAATAATAAATACAAATAAAAAATACCAAGTTATCCTTTCTCATGAGACGTCAAAAGGACACCAGATAGCTGTAGTTTCATGTAAATGGCACCATCTAGAGGCTAAATGAGGTAGTGAACACATGTAATGCAGCCACCAGAGGGCAGTGGTGTAGTGTGGTTGAGGTTGTGTTTGTGGTTGAAGTGGTCTGAAGCCTGATGAGAGACTGGCATGAAGAAAACCATAGCCCTAACCTTAACCACTCTGAATTAATACCTAACCTTAACCCTTTAAGTTGTATCTGTTTTAACCATGTGACCACGTGGAATTAACCCTGTTCCATTTCCTGTCTATCCTCCCCCTCTTCCCCTTTCTCCAGTTTACAGGAAATTCCACTCAAAAACGATCTTTTGGTATTTCTTTCATTAATCCCAAAATGTCACACTGTATTTTTTAAGTTGTATATCTTGAAACTCTCATACTCTCCTCCCCTCTCTCTCTCTCTCTCTCTCTCTCTCTTTCATGGGTTGGAGCCCGTTCGGCCACGCCCATTGCCTGAAGTCGACGCAGCCTGCCACGGGACGTCTTCCTGTGGGCTCAGAAGTAGCCTCAGACCTCTCCTCTGTTCCCACGGAGTACCAGGACCTCCTGGGGGGTTTCAGCAAGGCCCGGGCCACTTCGCTTTCCTCCACATCAACCCTATGACTGTGGGATCGATCTTCTCCCACCATTCCACCCCAAGGACGACTGTATTCACTGTTGGGTCCGGAGACCAAGGTTATGGGGACCTACATCAAGGACTCCCTGGCTGCAGGGTGTATCCGTCCTTCTTCCTCCCCCGCCGGTGCAGGGTTTTTCCAGTGCATCGACTACCGGGGTTTCAATGACAACCGTTAAGAACCGTTACACTCTACCACTCATCGCCTCAACCTTCGAGCCACTCCAGGGGGCCACCATTTTCTCCAAGTTGAACCTGCGGAACACCTACCATCTGGTGTGGATACGGGAAGGGGAGTGGAAGACTGCCTTCAACACAGCCAGCGGACACTAAAAATATCTGGTTATTTAGTCTGACCAACGCTCCATCTCTATTCCAGACGCTGGTTAACGACGTTCTCCGCAACATGTTGAATTGGTTCGTGTTCGTCTACCTCGACGACATCCTCGTTTTCTCCCGCTCACTCCATGAACACGTCCGACAGGTCCTTCAGCGTCTCCTGGAGAACCAGCTTTTTGTGAAAGCCGAAAAAAGTGCGAATTCCATTTCTCCACCATCTCCTTCCTTGGTTACGTCATCGCTGCGGGTAATGTGCAGATGGATCCCGAAAAGGTGAGAGCAGTGGTGGATTGGCCCCAACCTACGTCCAGAATGCAGCTGAAACGCTTCCTGGGATTTCCCCATTTCTATCGCCGGTTTATCCGAGGTTACAGCACCCTGGCTTCCACCCTTTCTGGGCTCACCTCTCCCAAGGTTCCGTTCATGTGGTCCCCAGCTGCTGACCGGGCGTTTCTGGACCTCAAGCATCGCTTCACCACAGCTCCCATATTCGTCCATTACGCACACCTGTCACCATTATTACGCGCATCTGCGCAATATTGGACTCACCTGTACTCCATTACTTTTGCCCCTCTATATCTGTCTGCTCCTCAGTTTGTTCACTGTGTCAGCATTGATGTTGTTATGTTTTCCCTTGTCCAGGCAAACTGTCATTGTTTGTTTCTTGTCTCTTATCCATTAAATGTTCACTCCCTGTACTTGCTTCTCATCTCCCAGCATTGGTCCTTACCTACGTGCTGTTCCTTCTTTTTCCGTAGTGTATTTCTGTATTGTTTTAGTGATTCACCATAGTGAAGGCGTAGACTCCGGTTTTCTGAGTCTCTTTGTTTGTGGTTGGACAGGTTTCTCCATTTATTTCTTAGGTTTTTGCATTCTTCATCAAACCATTTGTCATTGTTGTTCCTTTTCTCCAGTTTTCTGTTTGAAATGTTTAGATTTGATAGGGAAGCTGAGAGGTCAAATATACTGTTTAGGTTATCTACTGCCAAAAGGCACCTAAAGGGCAACCAGTGGGTCCATTGCCTCTATACTGTAGTCCAGGTTCCTGCTCTTTAGGCCAAATGCAGATGACTTCAGGCCTTGGATATTCCAGGATGAGATAGTGAAGGCTTTGTGTTCCATAAAGTGTCCAATGTTGTTGGTTGTGTGGTTTGGCCTCAGGCCAGTAAGTGTGAGCAGAGCCTGCTGAGCATCTGGTACATGTCATTGGCTTGGGCTCGTGTAAGAGTAGGGGTTGGGCCTGTTTGCCTGGACTATGTATAACTTTCCTGTTGAGGCCCTCTTTGTGCGAGTGGAGGGCATGGGGAGGGCAGGAGAGGCATAGGTCTGATCTGAGGGGGCCTAAATGGGGTGTGGGCATGGTTGACTTCGGGAGGAATTGATTGGTTGGGGTGCGGATGTGGCTGGTGGTGTTGTGGTCTGGATGTAGGTCCTCTCGGCGTGGGTCCTCTATGTGCAGGTCCGGGGGGGGGGTATACAGTGGGGCAAAAAAGTATTTAGTCAGCCACCAATTGTGCATGTTCTCCCACTTAAAAAGATGAGAAAGGCCTGTAATCCTCATCACTTCAACTATGACAGACAAAATGAGGAAATAAAATCCAGAAAATCACATTGTAGGATTTTTAATGAATTTATTTGCAAATTATGGTGGAAAATAAGTATTTGGTCACCTACAAACAAGCAAGGCTCTCACAGACCTGTAACTTCTTCTTTAAGAGGCTCCTCTGTCCTCCACTCGTTACCTGTATTAATGGCACCTGTTTGAACTTGTTATCAATATATTGGGGAAAGTAGAAGAAGCTTTTTCAATCACTCCCTTCAGTGCTGTGGCCACCCTTTCCTGCTGTGCTCTCAGGTCGTTTGTGCCTGTGTGTATTATTATGTGGCTGGGTGAACCTAGTTGGTCCTCAGACAGAAGGTCTAGGGGGCGCTGGGTGTATTATTATGTGGCTGGGTGACCCTAGTTGGTCCTCAGACAGAAGGTCTAGGGGGCGCTGGGTGTATTATTATGTGGCTGGGTGAACCTAGTTGGTCCTCAGACAGAAGGTCTAGGGGGCGCTGGGTGTATTATTATGTGGCTGGGTGAACCTAGTTGGTCCTCAGACAGAAGGTCTAGGGGGCGCTGGGTGTATTATTATGTGGCTGGGTGAACCTAGTTGGTCCTCAGACAGAAGGTCTAGGGGGCGCTGGGTGAACCTAGTTGGTCCTCAGACAGAAGGTCTAGGGGGCGCTGGGTGAACCTAGTTGGTCCTCAGACAGAAGGTCTAGGGGGCGCTGGGTGTATTATTATGTGGCTGGGTGAACCTAGTTGGTCCTCAGACAGAAGGTCTAGGGGGCTGGGTGAACCTAGTTGGTCCTCAGACAGAAGGTCTAGGGGGCGCTGGGTGAACCTAGTTGGTCCTCAGACAGAAGGTCTAGGGGGCGCTAGGTGACCCTAGTTGGTCCTCAGACAGAAGGTCTAGGGGGCGCTGGGTGAACCTAGTTGGTCCTCAGACAGAAGGTCTAGGGGGCGCTGGGTGTATTATTATGTGGCTGGGTGACCCTAGTTGGTCCTCAGACAGAAGGTCTAGGGGCGCTGGGTGTATTGTTATGTGGCTGGGTGAACCTAGTTGGTCCTCAGACAGAAGGTCTAGGGGGCGCTGGGTGAACCTAGTAGGTCCTCAGACAGAAGGTCTAGGGGGCGCTGGGTGTATTATTATGTGGCTGGGTGAACCTAGTTGGTCCTCAGACAGAAGGTCTAGGGGGCGCTGGGTGAACCTAGTTGGTCCTCAGACAGAAGGTCTAGGGGGCGCTGGGTGTATTATTATGTGGCTGGGTGAACCTAGTTGGTCCTCAGACAGAAGGTCTAGGGGGCGCTGGGTGTATTATTATGTGGCTGGGTGAACCTAGTTGGTCCTCAGACAGAAGGTCTAGGGGGCGCTGGGTGAACCTAGTTGGTCCTCAGACAGAAGGTCTAGGGGGCGCTGGGTGAACCTAGTTGGTCCTCAGACAGAAGGTCTAGGGGGCGCTGGGTGTATTATTATGTGGCTGGGTGAACCTAGTTGGTCCTCAGACAGAAGGTCTAGGGGGCTGGGTGAACCTAGTTTGTCCTCAGACAGAAGGTCTAGGGGGCGCTGGGTGAACCTAGTTGGTCCTCAGACAGAAGGTCTAGGGGGCGCTGGGTGAACCTAGTTGGTCCTCAGACAGAAGGTCTAGGGGGCGCTGGGTGAACCTAGTTGGTCCTCAGACAGAAGGTCTAGGGGGCGCTGGGTGTATTATTATGTGGCTGGGTGAACCTAGTTGGTCCTCAGACAGAAGGTCTAGGGGGCGCTGGGTGTATTATTATGTGGCTGGGTGACCCTAGTTGGTCCTCAGACAGAAGGTCTAGGGGGCGCTGGGTGTATTATTATGTGGCTGGGTGAACCTAGTTGGTCCTCAGACAGAAGGTCTAGGGGGCGCTGGGTGTATTGTTATGTGGCTGGGTGAACCTAGTTGGTCCTCAGACAGAAGGTCTAGGGGCGCTGGGTGTATTGTTATGTGGCTGGGTGAACCTAGTTGGTCCTCAGACAGAAGGTCTAGGGGGCGCTGGGTGAACCTAGTTGGTCCTCAGACAGAAGGTCTAGGGGCGCTGGGTGTATTATTATGTGGCTGGGTGACCCTAGTTGGTCCTCAGACAGAAGGTCTAGGGGGCGCTGGGTGTATTATTATGTGGCTGGGTGAACCTAGTTGGTCCTCAGACAGAAGGTCTAGGGGGCGCTGGGTGAACCTAGTTGGTCCTCAGACAGAAGGTCTAGGGGGCGCTGGGTGTATTATTATGTGGCTGGGTGAACCTAGTTGGTCCTCAGACAGAAGGTCTAGGGGGCGCTGGGTGTATTATTATGTGGCTGGGTGACCCTAGTTGGTCCTCAGACAGAAGGTCTAGGGGGCGCTGGGTGTATTATTATGTGGCTGGGTGAACATAGTTGGTCCTCAGACAGAAGGTCTAGGGGGCGCTGGGTGAACCTAGTAGGTCCTCAGACAGAAGGTCTAGGGGGCGCTGGGTGTATTATTATGTGGCTGGGTGAACCTAGTTGGTCCTCAGACAGAAGGTCTAGGGGGCGCTGGGTGAACCTAGTTGGTCCTCAGACAGAAGGTCTAGGGGGCGCTGGGTGAACCTAGTTGGTCCTCAGACAGAAGGTCTAGGGGGCGCTGGGTGAACCTAGTTGGTCCTCAGACAGAAGGTCTAGGGGGCGCTGGGTGTATTATTATGTGGCTGGGTGAACCTAGTTGGTCCTCAGACAGAAGGTCTAGGGGGCGCTAGGTGAACCTAGTTGGTCCTCAGACAGAAGGTCTAGGGGGCGCTGGGTGAACCTAGTTGGTCCTCAGACAGAAGGTCTAGGGGGCGCTGGGTGAACCTAGTTGGTCCTCAGACAGAAGGTCTAGGGGGCGCTGGGTGTATTATTATGTGGCTGGGTGAACCTAGTTGGTCCTCAGACAGAAGGTCTAGGGGGCGCTGGGTGTATTATTATGTGGCTGGGTGAACCTAGTTGGTCCTCAGACAGAAGGTCTAGGGGGCGCTGGGTGTATTATTATGTGGCTGGGTGAACCTAGTTGGTCCTCAGACAGAAGGTCTAGGGGGCGCTGGGTGTATTATTATGTGGCTGGGTGACCCTAGTTGGTCCTCAGACAGAAGGTCTAGGGGGCGCTGGGTGTATTATTATGTGGCTGGGTGAACCTAGTTGGTCCTCAGACAGAAGGTCTAGGGGGCGCTGGGTGTATTATTATGTGGCTGGGTGAACCTAGTTGGTCCTCAGACAGAAGGTCTAGGGGGCGCTGGGTGAACCTAGTTGGTCCTCAGACAGAAGGTCTAGGGGGCGCTGGGTGTATTATTATGTGGCTGGGTGATCCTAGTTGGTCCTCAGACAGAAGGTCTAGGGGGCGCTGGGTGTATTATTATGTGGCTGGGTGAACCTAGTTGGTCCTCAGACAGAAGGTCTAGGGGGCGCTGGGTGTATTATTATGTGGCTGGGTGAACCTAGTTGGTCCTCAGACAGAAGGTCTAGGGGGCGCTGGGTGAACCTAGTTGGTCCTCAGACAGAAGGTCTAGGGGGCGCTGGGTGTATTATTATGTGGCTGGGTGAACCTAGTTGGTCCTCAGACAGAAGGTCTAGGGGGCGCTGGGTGTATTATTATGTGGCTGACAGAAGGTCTAGGGGGCGCTGGGTGTATTATTATGTGGCTGGGTGAACCTAGTTGGTCCTCAGACAGAAGGTCTAGGGGGCGCTGGGTGTATTATTATGTGGCTGGGTGAACCTAGTTGGTCCTCAGACAGAAGGTCTAGGGGGCGCTGGGTGTATTATTATGTGGCTGGGTGAACCTAGTTGGTCCTCAGACAGAAGGTCTAGGGGCGCTGGGTGTATTGTTATGTGGCTGGGTGAACCTAGTTGGTCCTCAGACAGAAGGTCTAGGGGGCGCTGGGTGTATTATTATGTGGCTGGGTGAACCTAGTTGGTCCTCAGACAGAAGGTCTAGGGGGCGCTGGGTGTATTATTATGTGGCTGGGTGACCCTAGTTGGTCCTCAGACAGAAGGTCTAGGGGGCGCTGGGTGTATTATTATGTGGCTGGGTGAACCTAGTTGGTCCTCAGACAGAAGGTCTAGGGGGCGCTGGGTGAACCTAGTTGGTCCTCAGACAGAAGGTCTAGGGGGCGCTGGGTGTATTATTATGTGGCTGGGTGAACCTAGTTGGTCCTCAGACAGAAGGTCTAGGGGGCGCTGGGTGAACCTAGTTGGTCCTCAGACAGAAGGTCTAGGGGGCGCTGGGTGAACCTAGTTGGTCCTCAGACAGAAGGTCTAGGGGGCGCTGGGTGTATTGTTATGTGGCTGGGTGACCCTAGTTGGTCCTCAGACAGAAGGTCTGGGTGTTTGGACACCAGAGTTTAGGCACTCGAAGTGTGAGAAAAAGTTTTTTTCCTTGTATATATTTCCCGTTTGAGTACAATCTGTGTCTTGTGTATGTCCTCAGTGGGTGTGGGGGGTTGTCAGGAGGGCTATCAGGGTGGCTGACGGGGGGGGGGGTGGGATCCCCTGGGCTTGGGGTTCTTCATTTGTCTGTCCCGCTGTGATTTCAGGGTCTGGGTCAGGGTCTGGGGTGGACTGTTCTGCTGTGGTGTCGAGACTTTTGTTGGGAGCTGAGGTGGGCTGTTCTGCGCTGGCTTCTCTGTGGGGGTGGCCACCTCCCTAGAAGATTGTTCTCTTTCACACGCCGTCCCCCTCTCTTCCATCCCCCTCACCCTCTCCTCCATCCCCCTCACCCTCTCCTCCATCCCCCTCACCCTCTCCTCCATCCCCCTCACCCTCTCCTCCAGCAGTCTGATCCTCTCCTCCATCCCCCTCACCCTCTCCTCCAGCAGTCTGATCCTCTCCTCCATCCCCCTCACCCTCTCCTCCAGCAGTCTGATCCTCTCCTCCATCCCCCTCATCCTCTCCTCCATCCCCCTCACCCTCTCCTCCAGCAGTCTGATCCTCTCCTCCATCCCCCTCATCCTCTCCTCCAGCAGTCTGATCCTCTCCTCTAGTGCTCTGTTCTTCTCCTACTCTATCTCCTGTTTGTGTTGTCTCACCACAGTCCAGAGTGCAGATATGTCTCTCTCCACCTCCAGCTCTCTGGGTCTAGTTAAGTTGTTGTGCTGGACTGTTGTCTGGGTCTGTGCTGACTGGAGTGTGTTCACCTGCTGTTCCAGCTCCACCTGCCTTACCTCCAGCTGGGTGAATTTATCCTTCATTTCAATGAGGGAGGTTGACTTTCCGCTTGGGGTTGCTCGTCTGTGGGGTTGTATAATGAAGAGGTCTGGTCTGACCTGCTCGGGCTGGGGGGTATCTTTCTCAAGGGAGAGCTTCTCCTGCTGGGCTAATTCTTTGATTAGGTGAAAGTCCATTTGAAACTGTTTGGGGTTGCCCTGTACCAATACTGTTCCAGATTTATATAGATTTATATTAGCTGACTCAGAGTCCTCGTTGTCTAGTATCCTGAGTTTCCACCCCTCGTTAACACCCCCCCTCTTAACATAGGGGCAGTGTGTTAAAATAGCACTGTGCCATGCCAGGGGATGGTCTGGTTAATATAGCACTGTGCCATGCCAGGAGATGGTCTGGTTAATATAGCACTGTGCCATGCCAGGGGATGGTCTGGTTAATATAGCACTGTGCCATGCCAGGGGATGTTCTGGTTAATATAGCACTGTGCCAGGGGATGGTCTGGTTAATATAGCACTGTGCCATGCCAGGGGATGGTCTGGTTAATATAGCACTGTGCCAGGGGATGGTCTGGTTAATATAGCACTGTGCCAGGGGATGGTCTGGTTAATATAGCACTGTGCCAGGGGATGGTCTGGTTAATATAGCACTGTGTCATGCCAGGGGATGGTCTGGTTAATATAGCACTGTGCCATGCCAGGGGATGGTCTGGTTAATATAGCACTGTGCCATGCCAGGGGATGGTCTGGTTAATATAGCACTGTGCCATGCCAGGGGATGGTCTGGTTAATATAGCACCGGGCCATGCCAGGGGTCTGGTTAATATAGCACTGTGCCATGCCAGGGGATGGTCTGGTTAATATAGCACTGTGCCATGCCAGGGGATGGTCTGGTTAATATAGCACTGTGCCATGCCAGGTGATGGTCTGGTTAATATAGCACTGTGCCATGCCAGGGGATGGTCTGTGTGGAAAAGTAAGTTGCTTATGTTCCCATTTTTATAACAGTCAGCAAAAATTGTCTCTTGATTTTCCATAACGAGCTTCATGTTGTACTCTGTTCTTGCCTTATCATTTTTTACATATAGAGGGTACTGTATTTTAATAACCTCTGAACAGCGGGAGGCAGCTTCAAAGCCCTCTGCATTTGGTTGGGGTCGCCTGTTTGATTCTCCTGCCATTGTTGGGCTAAAGGGCTTTGACACCTCTCACTTGACACGTCAGTGCTAATTGAAGTTGTTGTCGCTTTGTCCTAGCAAGCTTGGTAGCCTAACTTAGGGTTCAGTCCTTATAAAGTCAAATATATCATTGTAATATATTTTTCTTCTTGGCTTTTGAAAATATAATATAGCTTCAGACTCAACATTACTCACTCAGTTCCAGGTTGGATGGTGTTTTCAGTTTGAAAACAATAGATCGATAAAACATATAGAGCATTTGTTATATAGCTTGGGCCTTCCAGGTAATTCCGTAATTCCGTCCAAAATCAGGTTGTAGATTTTGAGTTTTTGGAGTGAATGTTATGTTGTGGAGGGTAGATTCCTGTATATGTCCCTGCCAAAAAATCCAAGTTTATCTAACTCTAAATCTATGTTTTTTATGAACATGCTGAAAAATGCATGAGGTCATCTGCTCATGACCTCTCTCACTCTGTCCTTTCCCTACCTACCTACCTACCTACCTACCTACCTACCTACCTACCTACCTACCTACCTACCTACCTACCTACCTACCTACCTACCTACCTACCTACCTACCTACCTACCTACCTACCTACCTACCTATCTATCTATCTACCTACCTACCTACCTACCTACCTATCTATCTATCTATCTATCTATCTATCTATCTATCTACCTACCTACCTACCTACCTACCTACCTACCTCTGTACCTACCTACCTACCTACCTACCTACCTATCTATCTATCTATCTACCTACCTACCTCTGTACCTACCTACCTCTGTACCTACCTACCTACCTACCTACCTACCTACCTACCTACCTACCTACCTACCTACCTACCTACCTACCTACCTACCTACCTACCTACCTACCTACCTACCTACCTACCTACCTATCTACCTACCTACCTCTGTAACTACCTACCTCTGTACCTACCTACCTACCTACCTACCTACCTACCTACCTACCTACCTACCTACCTACCTACCTACCTATCTCTGTACCTACCTACCTCTGTACCTACCTACCTCTGTACCTACCTACCTCTGTACCTACCTACCTCTGTACCTACCTCTGTACCTACCTACCTACCTACCTACCTACCTACCTACCTACCTACCTACCTACCTACCTACCTACCTACCTACCTACCTACCTACCTACCTATCTACCTATCTACCTACCTCTGTACCTACCTACCTCTGTACCTACCTACCTCTGTACCTACCTACCTACCTACCTACCTACCTACCTACCTACCTACCTACCTACCTATCTCTGTACCTACCTACATCTGTACCTACCTACCTCTGTACCTACCTACCTCTGTACCTACCTACCTCTGTACCTACCTACCTACCTACCTACCTACCTACCTACCTACCTACCTACCTACCTACCTACCTACCTACCTACCTACCTACCTACCTACCTATCTATCTATCTATCTATCTATCTATCTATCTATCTATCTATCTATCTATCTATCTATCTATCTATCTATCTATCTATCTATCTATCTACCTACCCACCTACCTATCTACCTATCTACCTCTGTACCTACCTACCTCTGTACCTACCTACCTCTGTACCTACCTACCTACCTACCTACCTACCTACCTACCTACCTACCTACCTACCTACCTACCTACCTACCTACCTATCTCTGTACCTACCTACCTCTGTACCTACCTACCTCTGTACCTACCTACCTCTGTACCTACCTCTGTACCTACCTACCTACCTACCTACCTACCTACCTACCTACCTACCTACCTACCTACCTACCTACCTACCTACCTACCTACCTACCTACCTACCTCAATTTCAATTCTATTCAAGGGGCTTTATTGGCATGGGAAACATATGCTAACATTGCCAAAGCAGGTGAGGTAGATAATATGCAAAAGTGAAATAAACAATAAAAAATTAACAGTAAACATTACCCTCACAAAAGTTCCCAAAGAATAAAGACATTTCAAATGTCATATTATGTCTATATACAGTGTTGTAACGATGTACAAATGGTTAAAGTACAAAAGGGAAAATAAATAAACATAAGTATGGGTTGTATTTACAATGGTGTTTGTTCTTCCCTGGTTGTCCTTGTGGCAACAGGTCCCAAATCTTGCTGCTGTGATGGCACACTGTGATATTTCACCCAGTAGATATGGGAGTTTATCAAAATCGGGTTTGTTGTCGAATTCTTTGTGGATCTGTGTAATCTGAGGTAAATATGTGTCTCTAATATGGTCATACATTTGGCAGGAGGTTAGAAAGTGCAGCTCAGTTTCCACCTTATTTTGTGGGCAGTGTGCACATAGCCTGTCTTCTCTTGAGAGCCAGGTCTGCCTACGGTGACCTTTCTCAATAGCAAGGGAATCGCTTCCTTTTAGGTGGTTGTAGAATTGAACGGTTCTTTTCTGGATTTTGATCATTAACGGGTATCGGCCTTATTCTGCTCTGCATGCATTATTTGGTGTTCTACGTTGTACACTGAGGATATTTTTGCAGAATTCTGCATGCAGAGTCTCAATTTGGTGTTTGTCCCATTTTGTGAATTCTTGTTTGGTGAGCGGACACCAGACCTCACAACCATAAAGGGCAATGGGTTCTATAACGGATTCAAGTATTTTTAGCCCGATCCTTATTGGTATGTCGAATTTTATGTTTCTTTTGATGGCATAGAATGCCCTTCTTGCCTTGTCTCTCAGATCGTTCACAGCTTTGTGGAAGTTTCCTGTGGCGCTGATGTTTAGCCCAAGGTATGTATAGTGTTTTGTGTGCTCTAGGGCAATGGTGTCGAGATGCAAGTTGTATTTGTGGTCCTGGCAACTGGAGATACTGAGATTTACTGTCAGGGCCCAGGTCTGACAGAATCTGTGCAGAAGATCTAGGTGCTGCTGTAGGCCCTCCTTGGTTGGGGACAGAAGCACCAGATCATCAGCAAACAGTTGACATTTGACTTCAGATTCTAGTAGGGTGAGGCCGGGTGCTGCAGACTGTTCTAGTGCCCGCGCCAATACGTTGATATATATGTTGAAGAGGGTGGGGCTTAAGTTGCATCCCTGTCTCACCCCACGGCCCTGTGGAAAGAAATGTGTTTTTTGCCAATTTTAACCGCACACTTGTTGTTTGTGTACATGGATTTTATAAAGTCGTATGTTTTTCCCACAACACCACTTTCCATAAATTTGTATAGCAGACCTTCATGCCAAATTGAGTCAAGGGCTTTCTTCAAATCAATAAAGCATTAGAAGACTTTGCCTTTGTTTTGGTTTATTTGTATGTCAATTAGGGTGTGCAGGGTGAATACGTGGTCTGTCGATAATTTGGTAAAAAGCCAATTTGACATTTGCTCAGTACATTGTTTTCACTGAGGAAATGTACGAGTCTACTGGTAATGATAATGCAGAGGATTTTCCCAAGGTTGCTGTTGATGCATATCCCACGGTAGTTATTGGGGTCAAATTTGTCTTCACTTTTGTGGATTGGGGTGATCAGTCCTTGGTTCCAAATATTGGGGAAGATGCCAGAGCCAAGGATGATGCTAAAGAGTTTTAGTATAGCCAATTGGAATTTGTTGTCTGTATATTTGATATTTTCATTGAGGATACCATCAACACCACAGGCCTTTTTGGGTTGGAGGGTTTGTATTTTTTCCTGTAGTTCATTCAATGTAATTGGAGAATCCAGTTGGTTCTGGTAGTCTTTAATAGTTGATTCTAATATTTGTATTTGATCATGTTTATGTTTTTGCTTTGTGTTCTTTGTTATAGAGCCAAAAAGACTGGAGAAGTGGTTTACCCATACATCTCCATTTTGGATAGATCATTCTTTGTGTTGTTGTTTGTTTAGTGTTTTACAATGTTCCCAGAAGTGGTTAGATTATATGGATTCTTCAATTACATTGAGCTGGTTTCTGACGTGCTGTTCCTTCTTTTTCCGTATTTCTGTATTGTTTTAGTGATTCACCATAGTGAAGGCGTAGACTCCGGTTTTCCGAGTCTCTATGTTTTTGGTTGGATAGGTTTCTCAATTTCTTTCTTAGATTTTTGCATTCTTCATCAAACCATTTTCATTGTTGTATACTGTAAATATACTGTTTAGGTTTTCTACTGCCAAGTTTACACCTTCACTACTACAGTGGAACATTTTGTCCAGGAAATGTATTTGTTAGGATTTTCTACTGCCAAGTTTACACAAGTTTTCGCAACAAAGCATCCTTCACTCATGTTGCCAAACATACCCTCATAAAACTGACCATCCTACCGATCCTCGACTTCGGCGATGTCAAATACAAAATAGCCTCCAACACTCTACTCAACAAATTGGATGCAGTCTATCACAGTGCCATCCGTTTTGTCACCAAAGACCTGCATACTCTCGTTGGCTGGCCCTCGCTTCATACTTGTCGCCAAACCCACTGGCTCCAGGTCATCTACAAGTCTCTTCTAGGTAAAGCCCTGCCTTATCTCAGCTCACTGGTCACCACAGCAGCACCCACCCGTAGCACCCAGCAGGTATATCTCACTGGTCACCCCCAAAGCCAACACCTCCTTTGGCCGCCTCTCCTTCCAGTTCTCTGCTGCCAATGACTGGAACGAACTGCAAAAATCTCTGAAGCTGGAGACTCTTACCTCCCTCACTAGCTTTAAGCATCAGCTGTCAGAGCAGCTTACAGTTCACTGCACCTGTACATAGCCCATCTGTAAATAGCCTATCCAACTACCTCATTCCCATACTGTATTTATTTATTTATCTTGCTCCTTTGCAATCCAGTATCTCTACTTGCACATTCATCTTCTGCACACCTATCACTCCAGTGTTAATTGCTATATTGTAATTACTTCGCCACTACGGCCTATTTATTGCCTTACCTCTCTTATCTCACCTCATTTGCTCACACTGTATATAGACTTTTCTACTGTATTATTGATTGTATGTTTGTTTATTCCATGTGTAACTCTGTGTTGTTGTTTGTGTCACACTGCTTTGCTTTATCTTGGCCAGGTCGCAGTTGTAAATGAGAACTTGTTCTCAACTGGCCTACCTGGTTAAATAAAAAATATATTTAAAAAACACGTTCACTATTACAGTGAAAGGTTTTATCCAGGAAGTTGTCTAAAAGGGATTGAATTTGTTGTTGCCTAATTGTTTTTTGGTAGGTTTCCAAACAATTTTCATTCCATCTATAGCATTTCTTAATATTACTCAGTTCCTTTGGCTTTCATGCCTCATGATTAAGTATTGCTCTGTTCAAGTAGACTGTGATTTTGCTGTGGTCTGATAGGCATGTCAGAGGGCTGACTGTGAACGCTCTAAGAGACTCCGGGTTAAGGTCAGTTATAAAGTAGTCTACAGTACTGCTGCCAAAAGATGATCTCTCTCTCTCGCTCTCTCTCAATTCATATTAAGGGTTTTAATGGCATGGGAAACATATGTTAACATTTCCAAAGCAAGTGAAGTAGAAAATAAACAAAAGTGAAAATAACACAAAAAATGTACAGTAAACATTACACAGAAGTTCCAAAATAATAAAAACATTTCAAATGTCATATTAGTACAAAACATACAAAAAATAAATAAACATAAATATGGGATGTATTTACAAATTATCTCTCTCCCTCTCTCTCTCTCTCTCTCTCTGTCTCCATACCAACCCATCATACTCTCTCTCTCTCTCTCTCTACCACCTCTCTATCCTCCCCCTTTACTTACCCCCTCCTCCCCTCTCTCCTTCTCTCTCTCTACCTCCTCACTCACTCTACACTCCCCTTGTGTTCTCAACCCCACTTTCCCTCTCTCATTCTATTGTCCTCCGATACTCACAACTCTTCTCCCTTTTTCCTCCCTCATACTCCCCCGGTATCCAGTTTCCAGATGTAAGTTGTGACTTCATCCCTCCAGTGGTGCCGCTCAAGATTAGGATGGACACATTTTTTTAATGACCATGGCCTTATTTCTTTTACGGCATATTGGATCACTGTCAATCATATTCCATTCACCCAGCTCAATGTACCATCGATAGGTTTAGACACTACATGATAGGTTTAGATACATGATAGGTTTAGATACTACATGATAGGTTTAGATACATGATAGGTTTAGATACTACATGATAGGTTTAGACACTACATGATAGGTTTAGATACATGATAGGTTTAGATACTACATGATAGGTTTAGATACATGATAGGTTTAGATACTACATGATAGGTTTAGATACATGATAGGTTTAGATACTACATGATAGGTTTAGATACTACATGATAGGTTTAGATACATGATAGGTTTAGATACTACATGATAGGTTTAGATACTACATGATAGGTTTAGATACATGATAGGTTTAGATACTACATGATAGGTTTAGATTCTACATGATATGTTTAGATACTACATGATAGGTTTAGATACTACATGATAGGTGTAGATACTACATGATAGGTTTATATACATGATAGGTTTAGATACTACATGATAGGTTTAGATACATGATAGGTTTAGATACTACATGATATGTTTAGATACTACATGATAGGTTTAGATACTACATGATAGGTTTAGATACTACATGATAGGTTTATATACATGATAGGTTTAGATACTACATGATAGGTTTAGATACATGATAGGTTTAGATACTACATGATAGGTTTAGATACTACATGATAGGTGTAGACACTACATGATAGGTTTAGATACTACATGATAGGTTTAGATACTACATGATAGGTTTATATACATGATAGGTTTAGATACTACATGATATGTTTAGATACTACATGATAGGTTTAGATACTACATGATAGGTGTAGATACTACATGATAGGGTTAGATACTACATGATAGGTTTAGATACTACATGATAGGTTTAGATACTACATGATAGGTTTATATACATGATAGGTTTAGATACTACATGATAGGTTTATATACATGATAAAAATAACCTGTTTTTTTTTCTTCTATGTATTATCTTTTACCAGATATAATGTGTTTAATTCTCCTACATTAATTTCACATTTCCACAAACTTCAAAGTGCTTCCTTTCAAATCATTTCAATAATATACATATCCTTACTTCAAGTCCTGAGCTACAGGCAGTTGGATTTGGGTATGTCATTTTAGGAGAAAATTGAAAAAAAGGGTCTGCAACAGAATCGGCGGAATGAAAACACCCCTGATTAGTACTAGATTCAAAATCTGATCCTTTGATTGGGTGAACAACATATATGTTCATGCTGCAAAAACTCTGAGTGGTTGGAGTTTATGAAGTTGTCATAATTACTGTGTTAGTCTATGGAACGGGATGAGCCTCCTACGTTTGTTATTGAAGTCAATGTACCCGGAGGAGGATGGAAGCTAGCTGTCCTCCGGCTACACCACGGTGCTACCCTACAGAGCGCTGTTGAGGCTACTGTAGACTTCCATTACGAAACAGTCTGTTTTAATACATTATTTGGTGACGTGAATATATTTAGTATAGTTTTATCTAAAAAGGATATATTTTTTTAATGTTTCACTATTTTAACTTTTATGAAATTCACTGAGGTGGATGCTCCTCCCCTTCTTCCTCTGTGAAGACTCGCTGACCACCAGTGATAGCTCTGACATTACGTCATTCCCAACACCATTCCGGAAGGCTCCGTTCACCCCAGTGCTCCAAGGTCTCCAAGGTGACAGGTATACCGGTGTTCTAGGAGCAGCTTGGTGATCTCTCCTGGAAGGTGTATTATGCTGGGTCAACACGGCCAGGGTGAGATTCCACCTCTCTGACACGCACGCATGCACACACATGGTATTAATAGAGATCATCCGTATCCCCCAACCATGTGACAGGAGACAGGAGGCAGGAGGCAGGAGACAGGAGGCAGGAGGCAGGAGACAGGAGACAGGAGACAGGAGGCAGGAGACAGGAGGCAGGAGAAAGGAGAAAGGAGAAAGGAGACAGGAGGCGGGAGATTGGAGACGGGAGAAAGGAGACTGGAGACGGGAGAAAGGAGACAGGAGGCAGGAGACAGGAGACAGGAGACAGGAGACAGGAGGCAGGAGACAGGAGACAGGAGACAGGAGACAGGAGGCAGGAGACAGGAGACAGGAGACGGGAGACAGGCATGTACTGAAGTGTTTAATAAATAACAGCATCATCATCAACAACAACAAAAAGTTGAATTCATGATGTACAGTGCCTTCGGATGGTATTCAGACCCCTTGACTTTTTCCACATTTTGTTACTTTACAGCCTTACACTAAAATGTATTAAATAATTTTCCCCCCTCATCAATCTATACACAATACCCCCTTAATGACAAAGCAAAAATAGGTTTTTAGAAATTGTTGCTAATGTATATAAAAAAAAATAGAAAAAAATATCACATTTACATATGTTTTCAGACCCTTGGCTGTGTGTTTAGGGTCGTTGTCCTGTTGGAAGGTGAACCTTCGCCCCAGTCTGAGGTCCTGAGTGCTCCGGAGCAGCTTTTCATCAAGGATCTCTCTGTACTTTGCTCCGTTCATCTTTCCCTCGATCCTAACTAGTCTCCCAGTCCCTGCCACTGAAGAACATCCCCACAGCATGATGCTGCCACCACCATGCTTCACCGTAGGGATGGTGCCAGGTTTCCTCAAGACATGACGCTTTGGTATTCAGGGCAAAGAGTTGAATCTTGGTTTCATCAAACCAGAGAGTTTTGTCTCTCATGGTCTGAGTCTTTCGGTGCCTTTTGGCAAACTCCAAGCGGGCTGTCATGTGCCTTTTACTGAGGACTGGCTTCCGTCTGGCCACTCTACCATAAAGGCCTGATTGGTGGAGTGCTGCGGAGATGGTTGTCCTTCTGGAAGGTTCTCCCATCTCCACATGTGGAACTCTAGAGCTCTGTCAGAGTGACCATCGGGTTCTTGGTCACCTCCCTGACCAAGGCCCTTCTTTCCTGATTGCTCAGGGCGGCCAGCTCTAGGAAGAGTCTTTGGTGGTTCAATTTCGAGTCTCGTAACAAAGGGTATGAATACTTATGTAAATAAGGTATTTCTGTTGTGTATTTTAATACATTTGAAAAAATGTCTACAAACCTGTTTTCACTTTGTCATTATGGGGTATTGTGTGTAGTTTGATGAGCAATTTATTTTCTGTTGAAAAAGTCATGGGGTCTGAATAGTTTCTGAAGCCACTGTATATATATACACTTATTTAATATATATTCGACTGTATAAACTATAAATATGACATGCAGTTCTCATAAGTTAGAAGAACCAGAAATCTGACTGAGGTAGGAGGGTAGGGAGAGGGGAAGGGGCTGGTCGGATACAGGTGAGTGTGTGTGTGGGAGTGTGTCTGTGTGTGGGAGTGTGTCTGTGTGTGGGAGTGTGTCTGTGTGTGGGAGTGTGTCTGTGTGTGGGAGTGTGTCTGTGTGTGGGAGTGTGCCTGTGTGTGGGAGTCTGTCTGTGTGTGGGAGTGTGTCTGTGTGTGGGAGTCTGTCTGTGTGTGGGAGTGTGTCTGTGTGTGGAGTGTGCCTGTGTGTGGGAGTGTGTCTGTGTGTGGGAGTGTGTCTGTGTGTGGGAGTGTGTCTGTGTGTGGGAGTGTGTCTGTGTGTGGGAGTGTGTCTGTCTGTGGGAGTGTGTCTGTGTGTGGGAGTGTGTCTGTGTGTGGGAGTGTGTCTGTGTGTGGGAGTGTGTCTGTGTGTGGGAGTGTGCCTGTGTGTGGGAGTCTGTCTGTGTGTGGGAGTGTGTCTGTGTGTGGGAGTCTGTCTGTGTGTGGGAGTGTGTCTGTGTGTGGAGTGTGCCTGTGTGTGGGAGTGTGTCTGTGTGTGGGAGTGTGTCTGTGTGTGGGAGTGTGTCTGTGTGTGGGAGTGTGTCTGTGTGTGGGAGTGTGTCTGTCTGTGGGAGTGTGTCTGTGTGTGGGAGTGTGTCTGTGTGTGGGAGTGTGTCTGTGTGTGGGAGTGTGTCTGTGTGTGGGAGTGTGTCTGTGTGTGGGAGTGTGTCTGTGTGTGGGAGTGTGCCTGTGTGTGGGAGGGGAGTCTAACACTACAATACATCTGTAGTGGCTGTTTCAAGGTTGTTTACGTGTCAGACTGTGCAATCGGTGTTTGTTTGTGTGTGTGTGTGTATATATGGGTCCATCGTCCTAGGGGTGAGAGGTCAGTGCCTCCAGGACTTGCGGCTGAGGACACACACACACGCTGCGTTGATGCGTATCAGCCTCCACGCCGTCTGCTCCTTGAACTTGGTGAGCGCACGCACGAACGTGTGTGTGTTGGTGCAGTAGGAGTTCCAGTGCCGGCTGTCGATGCCGCGACACCCTGCTTTAGAACTGGCCCCTCCCCCAGCTCCGCCCCCCAGGGGTGTGGCCACGCGGCAGGTGGTCTCGTAGAAGAACTGTCTCTTGCGGACGTTGTCTATCTTCACCTCTGGTAGAACCTCCACCTCGTTGCCGGCGATGTCCGTGGCCTTGGTCAGGTTCCCCAACCACACGCTGACGCTGTCACACACGGAGTATTCCCCCCGGTGCATGGGCTGCCCCCCCGCTCTCCGCCTCACCCTCACTCCCCCATCCCCCACCCCCTCCTCCTCATCCCCTGTCTCCCCCCCAAGGGTGTGGTGAGACGGGGGTACGTCACTGAAGACGACGCGCGGTGAGGTGCGGTACTTCCGCTTGCTGAACAGTTTGGGGTCCACCTCCGGGACGGAGGGGGTAGAGGAGGAGTCTGTCTCAGAGTGGCCCAGGGAAGAGCTCCTGTCCTGGGGTAGAGAGGCTGGTCTGTGGGCCTGTCTGGTCCGGCTGGGTCTCTGCTGAGTCTCCCTGTCTGCTGCTGGCTGCTCCTGCTGAGGTGACACTGACAGGCGGGCCGTCCGCTGCTGTTCTGCTCTGCCATTGGCTGCTGTGTGTTGTTCTGCACTGTGATTGGCAGCCACCGGGCCCAGGGCCCCGTCCATGTTCAGTACAGCCTGGATGCCAATGAGCAGGAGCACCAACAGCAACGACCTCATGGGCACACGTCCTGTCAACAACAACACACGTCCTGTCAACAACAACACACCCTTTCAACAACAACACACGTCCTGTCAACAACAACACACCCTGTCAACAACAACACACATCCTGTCAACAACAACACACCCTGTCAACAACAACACACGTCCTGTCAACAACAACACACCCTGTCAACAACAACGAAAGTCTTGTCAACAACAACACACGTCCTGTCAACAACAACACACGTCCTGTCAACAACAACACACCCTTTCAACAACAACACACGTCCTGTCAACAACAACACACGTCCTGTCAATAACAACACGTCCTGTCAACAACAACACACCCTGTCAACAACAACACACCCTGTCAACAACAACGAAAGTCTTGTCAACAACAACACACGTCCTGTCAACAACAACACACGTCATGTCAACAACAACCCACGTTCTGTCAACAACAACACACGTCATGTCAACAACAACACACGTCATGTCAACAACAACACATGTCCTGTCAACAACAACACACGTCATGTCAACAACAACCCACATCCTGTCAATAACAACACACGTTCTGTCAACAACAACACGAGTCCTGTCAACAACAACAACACACGTCATGTCAACAACAACACACGTCCTGTCAACAACAACACACGTCCTGTCAACAACAACACACGTCCTGTCAACAACAACACACGTCATGTCAACAACAACACACGTCATGTCAACAACAACAACACACGTCATGTCAACAACAACACATGTCCTGTCAACAACAACACACGTCATGTCAACAACAACCCACGTCCTGTCAATAACAACACACGTTCTGTCAACAACAACACGAGTCATGTCAACAACAACACGAGTCCTGTCAACAACAACAACACACGTCATGTCAACAACAACACACGTCCTGTCAACAACAACACACGTCCTGTCAACAACAATACACGTCATGTCAACAACAACACACGTCATGTCAACAACAACACACGTCCTGTCAACAACAACACACGTCATGCCAACAACAACACACGTCCTGTCAACAACAACACACGTCCTGTCAACAACAACACACGTCCTGTCAACAACAACACACGTCATGTCAACAACAACACACGTCCTGTCAACAACAATACACGTCATGTCAACAACAACACACGTCATGTCAACAACAACACACGTCCTGTCAACAACAACACACGTCATGTCAACAACAATACACGTCATGTCAACAACAACACACGTCCTGTCAACAACAACACACGTCCTGTCAACAACAATACACGTCATGTCAACAACAACACACGTCATGTCAACAACAACACACGTCCTGTCAACAACAACACACGTCCTGTCAACAACAACACACGTCATGTCAACAACAACACACGTCATGTCAACAACAACACATGTCCTGTCAACAACAACACACGTCCTGTCAACAACAACCCACGTTCTGTCAACAACAATACACGTCCTGTCAACAACAACACAACTCAGGTCAACAATAACAACACAAGTCCTGTCAATAACAACACAAGCCCTGTCTACAACAACACACGTCCTGAAACAGTTCCAGATAAATTAACACAGTGCCAAAGACACAGATACATTAACACAGTGCCAAAGACACAGATACATTAACACAGTGCCAAAGACACAGATACATTAACACAGTGCCAAAGACACAGATACATTAACACAGTGCCATAGACACAGATACATTAACACAGTGCCAAAGACACAGATACATTAACACAATATGGACTCTGTGTTCTATAAATCCTCTTCACAGACATAGAACATGAGTGGGCATTGACCAGACGACAGCTAGAGTCAGTAGTGTGTGTTAGAGTGAAATATACAATACATTACAGAAACCCTCCAAAAACTACTTATGTAGTAATTTAAAGAATTTTTACTTAAGTACTTTAAACTCTTGATACTCAAACCCTTGACAGTCGACACACCAGATGTATGTCTTTGAGCCAATGCGTTTTAAATCATACACTCAAGAAGTTATAAAGATAATTTAGTTGCGAATGTCAACCTGCAGTACCCCGGTCGGCCTTCAACTAGATTTACTCAATGAGAGGGGGCAGCACTGAGCTAGCAACGTCACTTCCTGGAGTATCTCAAACTGCACATGTTATATATCCTGAGACACCATCTTAACTGACTTCATTTGGCTTCGATGCGCTCTTGAGTCGTCACATATGAATGAATGGTGACACGTGATTAATGGCTTTGTCCGTTCATATATACAGTCATTGGATATAACACACAAAGGCACACATTAAAAACATGTGGTTTGTGGCTGGGCTCAGTCCATACACATACTACTCTCTGCATACTTGACCTGTAACCTGCCCTCCGCAAGCATGTGATTGGTGGAATTTCTGAGTGAATGTTTGACAGGAATGTAGCCTGGAATAGAAGGAGCTGGCTAGGCCCTCCCAGTCTCTCTCTATGACCAGCTGGCTAGGCCCTCCCAGTCTCTCTCTAGGACCAGCTGGCTAGGCCCTCCCAGTCTCCCTCTATGACCAGCTGGCTAGGCCCTCCCAGTCTCTCTCTAGGACCAGCTGGCTAAGCCCTCCCAGTCTCTCTCTAGGACCAGCTGGCTAGGCCCTCCCTGTCTCTCTCTAGGACCAGCTGGCTAGGCCCTCCCAGTCTCTCTCTAGGACCAGCTGGCTAGGCCCTCCCTGTCTCTCTCTAGGACCAGCTGGCTAGGCCCTCCCAGTCTCTCTCTAGGATCAGCTGGCTAGGCCCTCCCAGTCTCTCTCTAGGACCAGCTGGCTAGGCCCTCCCAGTCTCTCTCTAGGACCAGCTGGCCCTCCCAGTCTCTCTTCAGTACCAGCTGGCTAGGTCCTCCCAGTCTCTCTCTAGGACCAGCTGGCTAGGCCCTCCCAGTCTCTCTCTAGGACCAGCTGGCTAGGTCCTCCCAGTCTCTCTCTAGGACCAGCTGGCTAGGTCCTCCCAGTCTCTCTCTAGGACCAGCTGGCTAGGCCCTCCCAGTCTCTCTCTATGACCAGCTGGCTAGGTCCTTCCAGTCTCTTTATAGGACCAGCTGGCTAGGCCCTCCCAGTCTCTCTCTATGTCCAGCTGGCTAGGCCCTCCCAGTCTCTCTCCAGGACCAGCTGGCTAGGCCCTCCCAGTCTCTCTCTAGGACCAGCTGGCTAGACCCTCCCAGTCTCTCTTCAGTACCAGCTGGCTAGGCCCTCCCAGTCTCTCTCTAGGACCAGCTGGCTAGACCCTCCCAGTCTCTCTTCAGTACCAGCTGGCTAGGTCCTCCCAGTCTCTCTCTAGGACCAGCTGGCTAGGCCCTCCCAGTCTCTCTCTAGGACCAGCTGGCTAGGCCCTCCCAGTCTCTATCCAGAACCTGCTGGCTAGGCCCTCCCTGTCTCTCTCTAGGACCAGCTGGCTAGGCCCTCCCAGTCTCTCTCCAGTACCAGCTGGCTAGGCCCTCCCTGTCTCTCTCTAGGACCAGCTGGCTAGGCCCTCCCAGTCTCTCTCTATGACCAGCTGGCTAGGCCCTCCCAGTCTCTCTCTAGGACCAGCTGGCTAGGCCCTCCCAGTCTCTCTCTATGACCAGCTGGCTAGGCCATCCCAGTCTCTCTCTATGTCCAGCTGGCTCTCCCTGTCTCTCTCCAGTACCAGCTGGCTAGGCCCTCCCAGTCTCTCTCTATGACCAGCTGGCTAGGCCCTCCCAGTCTCTCTCTAGGACCAGCTGGCTAGGCCCTCCCAGTCTCTCTCTAGGACCAGCTGGCTAGGTCCTCCCAGTCTCTCTCTAGGACCAGCTTGCTAGGCCCTCCCAGTCTCTCTCCAGGACCAGCTGGCTAGGCCCTCGCAGTCTCTCTCTAGGACCAGCTGGCTAGGCCCTCCCTGTCTCTCTCCAGTACCAGCTGGCTAGGCCCTCCCAGTCTCTCTCCAGGACCAGCTGGCTAGGTCCTCCCAGTCTCTCTCTAGGACCAGCTGGCTAGGTCCTCCCAGTCTCTCTCTAGGACCAGCTGGCTAGGCCCTCCCTGTCTCTCTCCAGTACCAGCTGGCTAGGTCCTCCCAGTCTCTCTCTAGGACCAGCTGGCTAGGCCCTCCCAGTCTCTCTCTAGGACCAGCTGGCTAGGCCCTCAAAGTCTCTATCCAGAACCTGCTGGCTAGACCCGCCCAGTCTCTCTTCAGTACCAGCTGGCTAGGCCCTTCCAGTCTCTCTCTAGGACCAGCTGGCTAGGCCCTCCCAGTCTCTCTCCAGGTCCAGCTGGCTAGGCCCTTCCTGTCTCTCTCCAGTACCAGCTGGCTAGGCCCTCCCAGTCTCTCTCTATGACCAGCTGGCTAGGCCCTCCCAGTCTCTCTCTAGGACCAGCTGGCTAGGCCCTCGCAGTCTCTCTCTAGGACCAGCTGGCTAGGCCCTCCCTGTCTCTCTCCAGTACCAGCTGGCTAGGCCCTCCCAGTCTCTCTCCAGGACCAGCTGGCTAGGTCCTCCCAGTCTCTCTCTAGGACCAGCTGGCTAGGTCCTCCCAGTCTCTCTCTAGGACCAGCTGGCTAGGCCCTCCCTGTCTCTCTCCAGTACCAGCTGGCTAGGTCCTCCCAGTCTCTCTCTAGGACCAGCTGGCTAGGCCCTCCCAGTCTCTCTCTAGGACCAGCTGGCTAGGCCCTCAAAGTCTCTATCCAGAACCTGCTGGCTAGACCCGCCCAGTCTCTCTTCAGTACCAGCTGGCTAGGCCCTTCCAGTCTCTCTCTAGGACCAGCTGGCTAGGCCCTCCCAGTCTCTCTCCAGGTCCAGCTGGCTAGGCCCTTCCAGTCTCTCTCTAGGACCAGCTGGCTAGGCCCTCCCAGTCTCTCTCTATGTCCAGCTGGCTAGGCCCTCCCAGTCTCTCTCCAGGACCAGCTGGCTAGGCCCTCCCAGTCTCTCTCTAGGACCAGCTGGCTAGACCCTCCCAGTCTCTCTTCAGTACCAGCTGGCTAGGCCCTCCCAGTCTCTCTCTATGTCCAGCTGGCTAGGCCCTCCCAGTCTCTCTCTAGGACCAGCTGGCTAGACCCTCCCAGTCTCTCTTCAGTACCAGCTGGCTAGGCCCTCCCAGTCTCTCTCTATGTCCAGCTGGCTAGGTCCTCCCAGTCTCTCTCTAGGACCAGCTGGCTAGGCCCTCCCAGTCTCTCTCTAGGACCAGCTGGCTAGGCCCTCCCAGTCTCTATCCAGAACCTGCTGGCTAGGCCCTCCCTGTCTCTCTTTAGGACCAGCTGGCTAGGCCCTCCCAGTCTCTCTCCAGTACCAGCTGGCTAGGCCCTCCCTGTCTCTCTCTAGGACCAGCTGGCTAGGCCCTCCCAGTCTCTCTCTATGACCAGCTGGCTAGGCCCTCCCAGTCTCTCTCTAGGACCAGCTGGCTAGGCCCTCCCAGTCTCTCTCTATGACCAGCTGGCTAGGCCCTCCCAGTCTCTCTCTATGTCCAGCTGGCTCTCCCTGTCTCTCTCCAGTACCAGCTGGCTAGGCCCTCCCAGTCTCTCTCTATGACCAGCTGGCTAGGACCTCCCAGTCTCTCTCTAGGACCAGCTGGCTAGGCCCTCCCAGTCTCTCTCTAGGACCAGCTGGCTAGGCCCTCCCAGTCTCTCTCCAGGACCAGCTGGCTAGGCCCTCCCAGTCTCTCTATAGGACCAGCTGGCTAGGTCCTCCCAGTCTCTCTCTAGGACCAGCTGGCTAGGCCCTCCCAGTCTCTCTCCAGGACCAGCTGGCTAGGCCCTCGCAGTCTCTCTCTAGGACCAGCTGGCTAGGCCCTCCCTGTCTCTATCCAGAACCTGCTGGCTAGACCCGCCGAGTCTCTCTTCAGTACCAGCTGGCTAGGCCCTTCCAGTCTCTCTCTAGGACCAGCTGGCTAGGCCCTCCCAGTCTCTCTCCAGGACCAGCTGGCTAGGCCCTTCCAGTCTCTCTCTATGACCAGCTGGCTAGGCCCTCCCAGTCTCTCTCTAGGACCAGCTGGCTAGGCCCTCCCTGTCTCTCTCCAGTACCAGCTGGCTAGGCCCTCCCAGTCTCTCTCCAGGACCAGCTGGCTAGGTCCTCCCAGTCTCTCTCTAGGACCAGCTGGCTAGGTCCTCCCAGTCTCTGTTTAGGACCAGCTGGCTAGGCCCTCCCTGTCTCTCTCCAGTACCAGCTGGCTAGGCCCTCCCAGTCTCTCTCCAGGACCAGCTGGCTAGGTCCTCCCAGTCTCTCTCTAGGACCAGCTGGCTAGGTCCTCCCAGTCTCTCTCTAGGACCAGCTGGCTAGGCCCTCCCTGTCTCTATCCAGAACCTGCTGGCTAGACCCGCCCAGTCTCTCTTCAGTACCAGCTGGCTAGGCCCTTCCAGTCTCTCTCCAGGACCAGCTGGCTAGGCCCTCCCAGTCTCTCTCCAGGACCAGCTGGCTAGGCCCTTCCAGTCTCTCTCTATGACCAGCTGGCTAGGCCCTCCCAGTCTCTCTCCAGGACCAGCTGGCTAGGTCCTCTCAGTCTCTCTCTAGGACCAGCTGGCTAGGCCCTCCCAGTCTCTCTCCAGGACCAGCTGGCTAGGCCCTCCCAGTCTCTCTATAGGACCAGCTTGCTAGGTCCTCCCAGTCTCTCTCTAGGACCAGCTGGCTAGGCCCTCCCAGTCTCTCTCCAGGACCAGCTGGCTAGGCCCTCGCAGTCTCTCTCTAGGACCAGCTGGCTAGGCCCTCCCTGTCTCTATCCAGAACCTGCTGGCTAGACCCGCCGAGTCTCTCTTCAGTACCAGCTGGCTAGGCCCTTCCAGTCTCTCTCTAGGACCAGCTGGCTAGGCCCTCCCAGTCTCTCTCCAGGACCAGCTGGCTAGGCCCTTCCAGTCTCTCTCTATGACCAGCTGGCTAGGCCCTCCCAGTCTCTCTCTAGGACCAGCTGGCTAGGCCCTCCCTGTCTCTCTCCAGTACCAGCTGGCTAGGCCCTCCCAGTCTCTCTCCAGGACCAGCTGGCTAGGTCCTCCCAGTCTCTCTCTAGGACCAGCTGGCTAGGTCCTCCCAGTCTCTGTTTAGGACCAGCTGGCTAGGCCCTCCCTGTCTCTCTCCAGTACCAGCTGGCTAGGCCCTCCCAGTCTCTCTCCAGGACCAGCTGGCTAGGTCCTCCCAGTCTCTCTCTAGGACCAGCTGGCTAGGCCCTCCCTGTCTCTATCCAGAACCTGCTGGCTAGACCCGCCCAGTCTCTCTTCAGTACCAGCTGGCTAGGCCCTTCCAGTCTCTCTCCAGGACCAGCTGGCTAGGCCCTCCCAGTCTCTCTCCAGGACCAGCTGGCTAGGCCCTTCCAGTCTCTCTCTATGACCAGCTGGCTAGGTCCTTCCAGTCTCTCTCTATGACCAGCTGGCTAGGTCCTTCCAGTCTCTCTCCAGGACCAGCTGGCTCGTCCCTCCCCGAGCCTTTGAAAAAAAAACATGTAACCCTCCAAAATGATCATTAAAGAAAATAGCAGAGAATATTACATTTGTCTTTAGTAGGCTGTCAACGTTGCAGTAGTAACTTCTGTCAGATCAACCCGTGGTTGACCACTACTGCTGTCGTTCATACCACATTCATGTTATCCACTAGAGGGCAGCATTTACCAATTCAGTGGTTAAGGGCCGTCCACATCAAGGACCGTAACTAGAACGATAAATTATACATAACTAGAAATCATTGGCGAGCATCCACACAAGAGGAAAGTTGATAATTCTCCAGTATCCTACACCTGTCAGTCAACTGCTCAAAGCATCCTACTGCACGCTGTAGGAATATTAATGCAGTGGTGACACAGACCGTTCGCCGGGTCAGGGCGTTTCTGTCATCAGCGCAACAATGTTATCATCGCTGTCTGTCATCAGCGCAACAATGTTATCATCCCTGGCAAGTGATGCACTCTCTCTGCAGCTTCCCCCAACAGTTCTTTGGCCCAGGCCTATTTTACATTCAGCCATTACCAAGAGCAAGCCTGCCTCTCTCCAATGAAAAGCCTATTGGGCCTAATATAAAATATACTAGAAAATACCTGTCCTATAGCTTCTCATGAGATTTCACCAGAAGAGGGTTAGAGGGGCTTCCTTAGCCTATAGCTGACTGCGCAACTGAAGGAGAGGCGCTTGAGTTGTGTAGCAGAAGAAGCTAAATATTAGCTAGATATCAGGCCACTCATTAGGGAAATATTAGGGCTATAAATATTTACCTGTGTAGGTGTCAGAGCGGTGTGTGGTGTCAGAGATGTGTGGTGTCAGAGATGTGTGTCTCAGAGTTGTGTGTCTCAGCGCTGTGTGTTGTCAGAACTGTGTCTGGTGACAGAGCTGTGTCTGGTGTCAGATCTGTGTCTGGTGTCAGATCTGTGTATGGTGTCAGATCTGTGTCTGGTGTCAGAGATGTGTCTGGTGTCAGAGATGTGTCTGGTGTCAGATCTGTGTCTGGTGTCATATCTGTGTCTGGTGACAGAGATGTGTCTGGTGTCAGATCTGTGTCTGGTGTCAGAACTGTGTCTGGTGTCAGAGATGTGTCTGGTGTCAGAGATGTGTCTGGTGTCAGATCTGTGTCTGGTGACAGAGCTGTGTCTGGTGTCAGAGATGTGTAGTATAGAGGTCTACCTGAACTAGCTGTAGTATAGAGGTCTACCTGAACTAGCTGTAGTGTAGAGGTCTACCTGAACTACCTGTAGTATAGAGGTCTACCTGAACTAGCTGTAGTGTAGAGGTCTACCTGAACTAGCTGTAGTGTAGAGGTCTACCTGAACTACCTGTAGTATAGAGGTCTACCTGAACTAGCTGTAGTGTAGAGGTCTACCTGAACTAGCTGTAGTGTAGAGGTCTACCTGAACTACCTGTAGTATAGAGGTCTACCTGAACTAGCTGTAGTATAGAGGTCTACCTGAACTAGCTGTAGTGTAGAGGTCTACCTGTAGTATAGAGGTCTACCTGAACTGGCTGTAGTATAGAGGTCTACCTGAACTAGCTGTAGTGTAGAGGTCTACCTGAACTAGCTGTAGTGTAGAGGTCTACCTGAACTAGCTGTAGTGTAGAGGTCTACCTGAACTAGCTGTAGTGTAGAGGTCTACCTGAACTAGCTGTAGTGTAGAGGTCTACCTGAACTACCTGTAGTATAGAGGTCTACCTGAACTAGCTGTAGTATAGAGGTCTACCTGAACTAGCTGTAGTGTAGAGGTCTACCTGTAGTATAGAGGTATACCTGAACTAGCTGTAGTGTAGAGGTCTACCTGAACTAGCTGTAGTATAGAGGTCTACCTGAACTAGCTGTAGTATAGAGGTCTACCTGAACTAGCTGTAGTGTAGAGGTCTACCTGTAGTATAGAGGTCTACCTGAACTAGCTGTAGTATAGAGGTCTACCTGAACTAGCTGTAGTGTAGAGGTCTACCTGAACTAGCTGTAGTGTAGAGGTCTACCTGAACTAGCTGTAGTGTAGAGGTCTACCTGAACTAGCTGTAGTATAGAGGTCTACCTGAACTAGCTGTAGTGTAGAGGTCTACCTGAACTAGCTGTAGTGTAGAGGTCTACCTGAACTTGCTGTAGTGTAGAGGTCTACCTGAACTACCTGTAGTATAGAGGTCTACCTGAACTAGCTGTAGTATAGAGGTCTACCTGAACTAGCTGTAGTGTAGAGGTCTACCTGTAGTATAGAGGTCTACCTGAACTAGCTGTAGTATAGAGGTCTACCTGAACTAGCTGTAGTATAGAGGTCTACCTGAACTAGCTGTAGTATAGAGGTCTACCTGAACTAGCTGTAGTATAGAGGTCTACCTGAACTAGCTGTAGTGTAGAGGTCTACCTGAACTAGCTGTAGTGTAGAGGTCTACCTGAACTAGCTGTAGTGTAGAGATCTACCTGAACTAGCTGTAGTATAGAGGTCTACCTGAACTAGCTGTAGTGTAGAGGTCTACCTGAACTAGCTGTAGTATAGAGGTCTACCTGAACTAGCTGTAGTGTAGAGGTCTACTTGAACTAACTGTAGTGTAGAGGTCTACCTGAACTAGCTGTAGTGTAGAGGTCTACCTGTAGTATAGAGGTCTACCTGAACTAGCTGTAGTGTAGAGGTCTACCTGAACTAGCTGTAGTGTAGAGGTCTACCTGTAGTATAGAGGTATACCTGAACTAGCTGTAGTGTAGAGGTCTACCTGAACTAGCTGTAGTATAGAGGTCTACCTGAACTAGCTGTAGTGTAGAGGTCTACCTGAACTAGCTGTAGTGTAGAGGTCTACCTGAACTAGCTGTAGTATAGAGGTCTACCTGAACTAGCTGTAGTGTAGAGGTCTACCTGAACTAGCTGTAGTGTAGAGGTCTCCCTGAACTAGCTGTAGTATAGACGTCTACCTGAACTACCTGTAGTATAGAGGTCTACCTGAACTAGCTGTAGTGTAGAGGTCTACCTGAACTAGCTGTAGTGTAGAGGTCTACCTGAACTAGCTGTAGTGTAGAGGTCTACCTGAACTAGCTGTAGTATAGAGGTCTACCTGAACTAGCTGTAGTGTAGAGGTCTACCTGAACTAGCTGTAGTGTAGAGGTCTACCTGAACTAGCTGTAGTGTAGAGGTCTACCTGAACTAGCTGTAGTATAGAGGTCTACCTGAACTAGCTGTAGTGTAGAGGTCTACCTGAACTGGCTGTAGTGTAGAGGTCTACCTGAACTAGCTGTAGTATAGAGGTCTACCTGAACTAGCTGTAGTATAGAGGTCTACCTGAACTAGCTGTAGTATAGAGGTCTACCTGAACTAGCTGTAGTATAGAGGTCTACCTGAACTAGCTGTAGTGTAAAGGTCTACCTGTAGTATAGAGGTCTACCTGAACTAGCTGTAGTATAGAGGTCTACCTGAACTAGCTGTAGTGTAGAGGTCTACCTGAACTAGCTGTAGTGTAGAGGTCTACCTGAACTAACTGTAGTGTAGAGGTCTACCTGAACTAGCTGTAGTGTAGAGGTCTACCTGAACTAGCTGTAGTGTAGAGGTCTACCTGAACTAACTGTAGTGTAGAGGTCTACCTGAACTAACTGTAGTGTAGAGGTCTACCTGAACTAGCTGTAGTGTAGAGGTCTACCTGAACTAGCTGTAGTATAGAGGTCTACCTGAACTAGCTGTAGTGTAGAGGTCTACCTGAACTGGCTGTAGTGTAGAGGTCTACCTGAACTAGCTGTAATGTAGAGGTCTACCTGAACTAGCTGTAGTGTAGAGGTCTACCTGAACTAGCTGTAGTATAGAGGTCTACCTGAACTACCTGTAGTATAGAGGTCTACCTGAACAAGCTGTAGTGTAGAGGTCTACCTGAACAAGCTGTAGTGTAGAGGTCTACCTGAACTAGCTGTAGTATAGAGGTCTACCTGAACTACCTGTAGTATAGAGGTCTACCTGAACTAGCTGTAGTGTAGAGGTCTACCTGAACTAGCTGTAGTGTAGAGGTCTACCTGAACTAGCTGTAGTGTAGAGGTCTACCTGAACTAGCTGTAGTGTAGAGGTCTACCTGAACTAACTGTAGTATAGAGGTCTACCTGAACTAGCTGTAGTGTAGAGGTCTACCTGAACTAACTGTAGTATAGAGGTCTACCTGAACTAGCTGTAGTGTAGAGGTCTACCTGAACTAGCTGTAGTATAGAGGTCTACCTGAACTAGCTGTAGTGTAGAGGTCTACCTGAACTAGCTGTAGTGTAGAGGTCTACCTGAACTAGCTGTAGTATAGAGGTCTACCTGAACTAGCTGTAGTGTAGAGGTCTACCTGAACTAGCTGTAGTGTAGAGGTCTACCTGAACTAGCTGTAGTATAGAGGTCTACCTGAACTAGCTGTAGTATAGAGGTCTACCTGAACTAGCTGTAGTGTAGAGGTCTACCTGAACTAGCTGTAGTATAGAGGTCTACCTGAACTAGCTGTAGTATAGAGGTCTACCTGAACTAGCTGTAGTGTAGAGGTCTACCTGAACTAGCTGTAGTATAGAGGTCTACCTGAACTAACTGTAGTATAGAGGTCTACCTGAACTAGCTGTAGTATAGAGGTCTACCTGAACTAGCTGTAGTGTAGAGGTCTACCTGAACTAGCTGTAGTATAGAGGTCTACCTGAACTAGCTGTAGTGTAGAGGTCTACCTGAACTAGCTGTAGTATAGAGGTCTACCTGAACTAGCTGTAGTGTAGAGGTCTACCTGAACTAGCTGTAGTATAGAGGTCTACCTGAACTAGCTGTAGTATAGAGGTCTACCTGAACTAGCTGTAGTATAGAGGTCTACCTGAACTAGCTGTAGTGTAGAGGTCTACCTGAACTAGCTGTAGTGTAGAGGTCTACCTGAACTAGCTGTAGTGTAGAGGTCTACCTGAACTAGCTGTAGTATAGAGGTCTACCTGAACTAGCTGTAGTGTAGAGGTCTACCTGAACTAGCTGTAGTGTAGAGGTCTACTTGAACTAACTGTAGTATAGAGGTCTACCTGAACTAGCTGTAGTATAGAGGTCTACCTGAACTAGCTGTAGTATAGAGGTCTACCTGAACTAGCTGTAGTATAGAGGTCTACCTGAACTAGCTGTAGTGTAGAGGTCTACCTGAACTAGCTGTAGTGTAGAGGTCTACCTGAACTAGCTGTAGTGTAGAGATCTACCTGAACTAGCTGTAGTATAGAGGTCTACCTGAACTAGCTGTAGTGTAGAGGTCTACCTGAACTAGCTGTAGTATAGAGGTCTACCTGAACTAGCTGTAGTGTAGAGGTCTACTTGAACTAACTGTAGTGTAGAGGTCTACCTGAACTAGCTGTAGTGTAGAGGTCTACCTGTAGTATAGAGGTCTACCTGAACTAGCTGTAGTGTAGAGGTCTACCTGAACTAGCTGTAGTGTAGAGGTCTACCTGTAGTATAGAGGTATACCTGAACTAGCTGTAGTGTAGAGGTCTACCTGAACTAGCTGTAGTATAGAGGTCTACCTGAACTAGCTGTAGTGTAGAGGTCTACCTGAACTAGCTGTAGTGTAGAGGTCTACCTGAACTAGCTGTAGTATAGAGGTCTACCTGAACTAGCTGTAGTGTAGAGGTCTACCTGAACTAGCTGTAGTGTAGAGGTCTCCCTGAACTAGCTGTAGTATAGACGTCTACCTGAACTACCTGTAGTATAGAGGTCTACCTGAACTAGCTGTAGTGTAGAGGTCTACCTGAACTAGCTGTAGTGTAGAGGTCTACCTGAACTAGCTGTAGTGTAGAGGTCTACCTGAACTAGCTGTAGTATAGAGGTCTACCTGAACTAGCTGTAGTGTAGAGGTCTACCTGAACTAGCTGTAGTGTAGAGGTCTACCTGAACTAGCTGTAGTGTAGAGGTCTACCTGAACTAGCTGTAGTATAGAGGTCTACCTGAACTAGCTGTAGTGTAGAGGTCTACCTGAACTGGCTGTAGTGTAGAGGTCTACCTGAACTAGCTGTAGTATAGAGGTCTACCTGAACTAGCTGTAGTATAGAGGTCTACCTGAACTAGCTGTAGTATAGAGGTCTACCTGAACTAGCTGTAGTATAGAGGTCTACCTGAACTAGCTGTAGTGTAAAGGTCTACCTGTAGTATAGAGGTCTACCTGAACTAGCTGTAGTATAGAGGTCTACCTGAACTAGCTGTAGTGTAGAGGTCTACCTGAACTAGCTGTAGTGTAGAGGTCTACCTGAACTAACTGTAGTGTAGAGGTCTACCTGAACTAGCTGTAGTGTAGAGGTCTACCTGAACTAGCTGTAGTGTAGAGGTCTACCTGAACTAACTGTAGTGTAGAGGTCTACCTGAACTAACTGTAGTGTAGAGGTCTACCTGAACTAGCTGTAGTGTAGAGGTCTACCTGAACTAGCTGTAGTATAGAGGTCTACCTGAACTAGCTGTAGTGTAGAGGTCTACCTGAACTGGCTGTAGTGTAGAGGTCTACCTGAACTAGCTGTAATGTAGAGGTCTACCTGAACTAGCTGTAGTGTAGAGGTCTACCTGAACTAGCTGTAGTATAGAGGTCTACCTGAACTACCTGTAGTATAGAGGTCTACCTGAACAAGCTGTAGTGTAGAGGTCTACCTGAACAAGCTGTAGTGTAGAGGTCTACCTGAACTAGCTGTAGTATAGAGGTCTACCTGAACTACCTGTAGTATAGAGGTCTACCTGAACTAGCTGTAGTGTAGAGGTCTACCTGAACTAGCTGTAGTGTAGAGGTCTACCTGAACTAGCTGTAGTGTAGAGGTCTACCTGAACTAGCTGTAGTGTAGAGGTCTACCTGAACTAACTGTAGTATAGAGGTCTACCTGAACTAGCTGTAGTGTAGAGGTCTACCTGAACTAACTGTAGTATAGAGGTCTACCTGAACTAGCTGTAGTGTAGAGGTCTACCTGAACTAGCTGTAGTATAGAGGTCTACCTGAACTAGCTGTAGTGTAGAGGTCTACCTGAACTAGCTGTAGTGTAGAGGTCTACCTGAACTAGCTGTAGTATAGAGGTCTACCTGAACTAGCTGTAGTGTAGAGGTCTACCTGAACTAGCTGTAGTGTAGAGGTCTACCTGAACTAGCTGTAGTATAGAGGTCTACCTGAACTAGCTGTAGTATAGAGGTCTACCTGAACTAGCTGTAGTGTAGAGGTCTACCTGAACTAGCTGTAGTATAGAGGTCTACCTGAACTAGCTGTAGTATAGAGGTCTACCTGAACTAGCTGTAGTGTAGAGGTCTACCTGAACTAGCTGTAGTATAGAGGTCTACCTGAACTAACTGTAGTATAGAGGTCTACCTGAACTAGCTGTAGTATAGAGGTCTACCTGAACTAGCTGTAGTGTAGAGGTCTACCTGAACTAGCTGTAGTATAGAGGTCTACCTGAACTAGCTGTAGTGTAGAGGTCTACCTGAACTAGCTGTAGTATAGAGGTCTACCTGAACTAGCTGTAGTGTAGAGGTCTACCTGAACTAGCTGTAGTATAGAGGTCTACCTGAACTAGCTGTAGTATAGAGGTCTACCTGAACTAGCTGTAGTATAGAGGTCTACCTGAACTAGCTGTAGTGTAGAGGTCTACCTGAACTAGCTGTAGTGTAGAGGTCTACCTGAACTAGCTGTAGTGTAGAGGTCTACCTGAACTAGCTGTAGTATAGAGGTCTACCTGAACTAGCTGTAGTGTAGAGGTCTACCTGAACTAGCTGTAGTGTAGAGGTCTACTTGAACTAACTGTAGTGTAGAGGTCTACCTGAACTAGCTGTAGTGTAGAGGTCTACCTGAACTAGCTGTAGTGTAGAGGTCTACCTGAACTAGCTGTAGTGTAGAGGTCTACCTGAACTAGCTGTAGTGTAGAGGTCTACCTGAACTAGCTGTAGTGTAGAGGTCTACCTGAACTAGCTGTAGTGTAGAGGTCTACCTGAACTAGCTGTAGTATAGAGGTCTACCTGAACTAGCTGTAGTATAGAGGTCTACCTGAACTAGCTGTAGTGTAGAGGTCTACCTGAACTGGCTGTAGTGTAGAGGTCTACCTGAACTAGCTGTAATGTAGAGGTCTACCTGAACTAGCTGTAGTGTAGAGGTCTACCTGAACTAGCTGTAGTATAGAGGTCTACCTGAACTACCTGTAGTATAGAGGTCTACCTGAACAAGCTGTAGTGTAGAGGTCTACCTGAACTAGCTGTAGTGTAGAGGTCTACCTGAACTAGCTGTAGTATAGAGGTCTACCTGAACTAGCTGTAGTGTAGAGGTCTACCTGAACTACCTGTAGTATAGAGGTCTACCTGAACTAGCTGTAGTGTAGAGGTCTACCTGCACTAGCTGTAGTGTAGAGGTCTACCTGAACTACCTGTCGTATAGAGGTCTACCTGAACTAGCTGTAGTATAGAGGTCTACCTGAACTAGCTGTAGTGTAGAGGTCTACCTGTAGTATAGAGGTCTACCTGAACTAGCTGTAGTATAGAGGTCTACCTGAACTAGCTGTAGTATAGAGGTCTACCTGAACTAGCTGTAGTGTAGAGGTCTACCTGTAGTATAGAGGTCTACCTGAACTGGCTGTAGTATAGAGGTCTACCTGAACTAGCTGTAGTGTAGAGGTCTACCTGAACTAGCTGTAGTATAGAGGTCTACCTGAACTAGCTGTAGTGTAGAGGTCTACCTGAACTAGCTGTAGTGTAGAGGTCTACCTGAACTAGCTGTAGTTTAGAGGTCTACCTGAAGTAGCTGTAGTGTAGAGGTCTACCTGAACTAGCTGTAGTGTAGAGGTCTACCTGAACTAGCTGTAGTGTAGAGGTCTACCTGAACTACCTGTAGTATAGAGGTCTACCTGAACTAGCTGTAGTGTAGAGGTCTACCTGAACTAACTGTAGTATAGAGGTCTACCTGAACTAGCTGTAGTATAGAGGTCTACCTGAACTAGCTGTAGTGTAGAGGTCTACCTGAACTAGCTGTAGTGTAGAGGTCTACCTGAACTAGCTGTAGTATAGAGGTCTACCTGAACTAGCTGTAGTGTAGAGGTCTACCTGAACTAGCTGTAGTGTAGAGGTCTACCTGAACTAGCTGTAGTATAGAGGTCTACCTGAACTAGCTGTAGTGTAGAGGTCTACCTGAACTAGCTGTAGTATAGAGGTCTACCTGAACTAGCTGTAGTATAGAGGTCTACCTGAACTAGCTGTAGTATAGAGGTCTACCTGAACTAGCTGTAGTGTAGAGGTCTACCTGAACTAGCTGTAGTGTAGAGGTCTACCTGAACTAGCTGTAGTATAGAGGTCTACCTGAACTAGCTGTAGTGTAGAGGTCTACCTGAACTAGCTGTAGTATAGAGGTCTACCTGAACTAGCTGTAGTGTAGAGGTCTACCTGAACTAGCTGTAGTATAGAGGTCTACCTGAACTAGCTGTAGTATAGAGGTCTACCTGAACTAGCTGTAGTGTAGAGGTCTACCTGAACTAACTGTAGTATAGAGGTCTACCTGAACTAGCTGTAGTATAGAGGTCTACCTGAACTAGCTGTAGTGTAGAGGTCTACCTGAACTAGCTGTAGTGTAGAGGTCTACTTGAACTAACTGTAGTGTAGAGGTCTACCTGAACTAGCTGTAGTGTAGAGGTCTACCTGAACTAGCTGTAGTATAGAGGTCTACCTGAACTAGCTGTAGTATAGAGGTCTACCTGAACTAGCTGTAGTGTAGAGGTCTACCTGAACTGGCTGTAGTGTAGAGGTCTACCTGAACTAGCTGTAATGTAGAGGTCTACCTGAACTAGCTGTAATGTAGAGGTCTACCTGAACTAGCTGTAGTATAGAGGTCTACCTGAACAAGCTGTAGTGTAGAGGTCTACCTGAACTAGCTGTAGTGTAGAGGTCTACCTGAACTAGCTGTAGTATAGAGGTCTACCTGAACTAGCTGTAGTATAGAGGTCTACCTGAACTACCTGTAGTATAGAGGTCTACCTGAACTACCTGTCGTATAGAGGTCTACCTGAACTAGCTGTAGTATAGAGGTCTACCTGAACTAGCTGTAGTGTAGAGGTCTACCTGTAGTATAGAGGTCTACCTGAACTAGCTGTAGTATAGAGGTCTACCTGAACTAGCTGTAGTATAGAGGTCTACCTGAACTAGCTGTAGTGTAGAGGTCTACCTGTAGTATAGAGGTCTACCTGAACTGGCTGTAGTATAGAGGTCTACCTGAACTAGCTGTAGTGTAGAGGTCTACCTGAACTAGCTGTAGTTTAGAGATCTACCTGAAGTAGCTGTAGTGTAGAGGTCTACCTGAACTAGCTGTAGTGTAGAGGTCTACCTGAACTAGCTGTAGTGTAGAGGTCTACCTGAACTAGCTGTAGTATAGAGGTCTACCTGAACTAGCTGTAGTATAGAGGTCTACCTGAACTAGCTGTAGTATAGAGGTCTACCTGAACTAGCTGTAGTGTAGAGGTCTACCTGAACTAGCTGTAGTGTAGAGGTCTACCTGAACTAGCTGTAGTATAGAGGTCTACCTGAACTAGCTGTAGTGTAGAGGTCTACCTGAACTAGCTGTAGTATAGAGGTCTACCTGAACTAGCTGTAGTGTAGAGGTCTACCTGAACTAGCTGTAGTATAGAGGTCTACCTGAACTAGCTGTAGTATAGAGGTCTACCTGAACTAGCTGTAGTGTAGAGGTCTACCTGAACTAACTGTAGTATAGAGGTCTACCTGAACTAGCTGTAGTATAGAGGTCTACCTGAACTAGCTGTAGTGTAGAGGTCTACCTGAACTAGCTGTAGTGTAGAGGTCTACCTGAACTAGCTGTAGTGTAGAGGTCTACCTGAACTAGCTGTAGTGTAGAGGTCTACCTGAACTAGCTGTAGTGTAGAGGTCTACCTGAACTAGCTGTAGTATAGAGGTCTACCTGAACTAGCTGTAGTGTAGAGGTCTACCTGAACTAGCTGTAGTGTAGAGGTCTACCTGAACTAGCTGTAGTATAGAGGTCTACCTGAACTAGCTGTAGTGTAGAGGTCTACCTGAACTAGCTGTAGTGTAGAGGTCTACCTGAACTAGCTGTAGTGTAGAGGTCTACCTGAACTAGCTGTAGTGTAGAGGTCTACCTGAACTAGCTGTAGTGTAGAGGTCTACCTGAACTAACTGTAGTATAGAGGTCTACCTGAACTAGCTGTAGTGTAGAGGTCTACCTGAACTAGCTGTAGTATAGAGGTCTACCTGAACTAGCTGTAGTGTAGAGGTCTACCTGAACTAACTGTAGTATAGAGGTCTACCTGAACTAGCTGTAGTGTAGAGGTCTACCTGAACTAACTGTAGTATAGAGGTCTACCTGAACTAGCTGTAGTGTAGAGGTCTACCTGAACTAGCTGTAGTATAGAGGTCTACCTGAACTAGCTGTAGTGTAGAGGTCTACCTGAACTAGCTGTAGTGTAGAGGTCTACCTGAACTAGCTGTAGTATAGAGGTCTACCTGAACTAGCTGTAGTGTAGAGGTCTACCTGAACTAGCTGTAGTGTAGAGGTCTACCTGAACTAGCTGTAGTATAGAGGTCTACCTGAACTAGCTGTAGTATAGAGGTCTACCTGAACTAGCTGTAGTGTAGAGGTCTACCTGAACTAGCTGTAGTATAGAGGTCTACCTGAACTAGCTGTAGTATAGAGGTCTACCTGAACTAGCTGTAGTGTAGAGGTCTACCTGAACTAGCTGTAGTATAGAGGTCTACCTGAACTAACTGTAGTATAGAGGTCTACCTGAACTAGCTGTAGTATAGAGGTCTACCTGAACTAGCTGTAGTGTAGAGGTCTACCTGAACTAGCTGTAGTATAGAGGTCTACCTGAACTAGCTGTAGTGTAGAGGTCTACCTGAACTAGCTGTAGTGTAGAGGTCTACCTGAACTAGCTGTAGTATAGAGGTCTACCTGAACTAGCTGTAGTATAGAGGTCTACCTGAACTAGCTGTAGTATAGAGGTCTACCTGAACTAGCTGTAGTGTAGAGGTCTACCTGAACTAGCTGTAGTGTAGAGGTCTACCTGAACTAGCTGTAGTGTAGAGGTCTACCTGAACTAGCTGTAGTATAGAGGTCTACCTGAACTAGCTGTAGTGTAGAGGTCTACCTGAACTAGCTGTAGTGTAGAGGTCTACTTGAACTAACTGTAGTGTAGAGGTCTACCTGAACTAGCTGTAGTGTAGAGGTCTACCTGAACTAGCTGTAGTGTAGAGGTCTACCTGAACTAGCTGTAGTGTAGAGGTCTACCTGAACTAGCTGTAGTGTAGAGGTCTACCTGAACTAGCTGTAGTGTAGAGGTCTACCTGAACTAGCTGTAGTGTAGAGGTCTACCTGAACTAGCTGTAGTATAGAGGTCTACCTGAACTAGCTGTAGTATAGAGGTCTACCTGAACTAGCTGTAGTGTAGAGGTCTACCTGAACTGGCTGTAGTGTAGAGGTCTACCTGAACTAGCTGTAATGTAGAGGTCTACCTGAACTAGCTGTAGTGTAGAGGTCTACCTGAACTAGCTGTAGTATAGAGGTCTACCTGAACTACCTGTAGTATAGAGGTCTACCTGAACAAGCTGTAGTGTAGAGGTCTACCTGAACTAGCTGTAGTGTAGAGGTCTACCTGAACTAGCTGTAGTATAGAGGTCTACCTGAACTAGCTGTAGTGTAGAGGTCTACCTGAACTACCTGTAGTATAGAGGTCTACCTGAACTAGCTGTAGTGTAGAGGTCTACCTGCACTAGCTGTAGTGTAGAGGTCTACCTGAACTACCTGTCGTATAGAGGTCTACCTGAACTAGCTGTAGTATAGAGGTCTACCTGAACTAGCTGTAGTGTAGAGGTCTACCTGTAGTATAGAGGTCTACCTGAACTAGCTGTAGTATAGAGGTCTACCTGAACTAGCTGTAGTATAGAGGTCTACCTGAACTAGCTGTAGTGTAGAGGTCTACCTGTAGTATAGAGGTCTACCTGAACTGGCTGTAGTATAGAGGTCTACCTGAACTAGCTGTAGTGTAGAGGTCTACCTGAACTAGCTGTAGTATAGAGGTCTACCTGAACTAGCTGTAGTGTAGAGGTCTACCTGAACTAGCTGTAGTGTAGAGGTCTACCTGAACTAGCTGTAGTTTAGAGGTCTACCTGAAGTAGCTGTAGTGTAGAGGTCTACCTGAACTAGCTGTAGTGTAGAGGTCTACCTGAACTAGCTGTAGTGTAGAGGTCTACCTGAACTACCTGTAGTATAGAGGTCTACCTGAACTAGCTGTAGTGTAGAGGTCTACCTGAACTAACTGTAGTATAGAGGTCTACCTGAACTAGCTGTAGTATAGAGGTCTACCTGAACTAGCTGTAGTGTAGAGGTCTACCTGAACTAGCTGTAGTGTAGAGGTCTACCTGAACTAGCTGTAGTATAGAGGTCTACCTGAACTAGCTGTAGTGTAGAGGTCTACCTGAACTAGCTGTAGTGTAGAGGTCTACCTGAACTAGCTGTAGTATAGAGGTCTACCTGAACTAGCTGTAGTGTAGAGGTCTACCTGAACTAGCTGTAGTATAGAGGTCTACCTGAACTAGCTGTAGTATAGAGGTCTACCTGAACTAGCTGTAGTATAGAGGTCTACCTGAACTAGCTGTAGTGTAGAGGTCTACCTGAACTAGCTGTAGTGTAGAGGTCTACCTGAACTAGCTGTAGTATAGAGGTCTACCTGAACTAGCTGTAGTGTAGAGGTCTACCTGAACTAGCTGTAGTATAGAGGTCTACCTGAACTAGCTGTAGTGTAGAGGTCTACCTGAACTAGCTGTAGTATAGAGGTCTACCTGAACTAGCTGTAGTATAGAGGTCTACCTGAACTAGCTGTAGTGTAGAGGTCTACCTGAACTAACTGTAGTATAGAGGTCTACCTGAACTAGCTGTAGTATAGAGGTCTACCTGAACTAGCTGTAGTGTAGAGGTCTACCTGAACTAACTGTAGTATAGAGGTCTACCTGAACTAGCTGTAGTGTAGAGGTCTACCTGAACTAGCTGTAGTGTAGAGGTCTACCTGAACTAGCTGTAGTATAGAGGTCTACCTGAACTAGCTGTAGTGTAGAGGTCTACCTGAACTAGCTGTAGTGTAGAGGTCTACCTGAACTAGCTGTAGTGTAGAGGTCTACCTGAACTAGCTGTAGTGTAGAGGTCTACCTGAACTAGCTGTAGTATAGAGGTCTACCTGAACTAGCTGTAGTGTAGAGGTCTACCTGAACTAGCTGTAGTGTAGAGGTCTACCTGAACTAGCTGTAGTATAGAGGTCTACCTGAACTAGCTGTAGTGTAGAGGTCTACCTGAACTAGCTGTAGTATAGAGGTCTACCTGAACTAGCTGTAGTGTAGAGGTCTACCTGAACTAGCTGTAGTATAGAGGTCTACCTGAACTAGCTGTAGTGTAGAGGTCTACCTGCACTAGCTGTAGTGTAGAGGTCTACCTGAACTAGCTGTAGTGTAGAGGTCTACCTGAACTAGCTGTAGTGTAGAGGTCTACCTGAACTAGCTGTAGTGTAGAGGTCTACCTGAACTAGCTGTAGTGTAGAGGTCTACCTGAACTAGCTGTAGTATAGAGGTCTACCTGAACTAGCTGTAGTGTAGAGGTCTACCTGAACTAGCTGTAGTATAGAGGTCTACCTGAACTAGCTGTAGTGTAGAGGTCTACCTGCACTAGCTGTAGTGTAGAGGTCTACCTGAACTACCTGTCGTATAGAGGTCTACCTGAACTAGCTGTAGTATAGAGGTCTACCTGAACTAGCTGTAGTGTAGAGGTCTACCTGTAGTATAGAGGTCTACCTGAACTAGCTGTAGTATAGAGGTCTACCTGAACTAGCTGTAGTATAGAGGTCTACCTGAACTAGCTGTAGTGTAGAGGTCTACCTGTAGTATAGAGGTCTACCTGAACTGGCTGTAGTATAGAGGTCTACCTGAACTAGCTGTAGTGTAGAGGTCTACCTGAACTAGCTGTAGTTTAGAGGTCTACCTGAAGTAGCTGTAGTGTAGAGGTCTACCTGAACTAGCTGTAGTGTAGAGGTCTACCTGAACTAGCTGTAGTGTAGAGGTCTACCTGAACTACCTGTAGTATAGAGGTCTACCTGAACTAGCTGTAGTGTAGAGGTCTACCTGAACTAGCTGTAGTGTAGAGGTCTACCTGAACTAGCTGTAGTATAGAGGTCTACCTGAACTAGCTGTAGTGTAGAGGTCTACCTGAACTAGCTGTAGTATAGAGGTCTACCTGAACTAGCTGTAGTATAGAGGTCTACCTGAACTAGCTGTAGTGTAGAGGTCTACCTGAACTAGCTGTAGTATAGAGGTCTACCTGAACTAGCTGTAGTATAGAGGTCTACCTGAACTAGCTGTAGTGTAGAGGTCTACCTGAACTAGCTGTAGTGTAGAGGTCTACCTGAACTAGCTGTAGTATAGAGGTCTACCTGAACTAGCTGTAGTGTAGAGGTCTACCTGAACTAGCTGTAGTATAGAGGTCTACCTGAACTAGCTGTAGTGTAGAGGTCTACCTGAACTAGCTGTAGTATAGAGGTCTACCTGAACTAGCTGTAGTATAGAGGTCTACCTGAACTAGCTGTAGTATAGAGGTCTACCTGAACTAGCTGTAGTGTAGAGGTCTACCTGAACTAGCTGTAGTGTAGAGGTCTACCTGAACTAGCTGTAGTGTAGAGGTCTACCTGAACTAGCTGTAGTGTAGAGGTCTACCTGAACTAGCTGTAGTGTAGAGGTCTACCTGAACTAGCTGTAGTATAGAGGTCTACCTGAACTAGCTGTAGTGTAGAGGTCTACCTGAACTAGCTGTAGTGTAGAGGTCTACCTGAACTAGCTGTAGTATAGAGGTCTACCTGAACTAGCTGTAGTGTAGAGGTCTACCTGAACTAGCTGTAGTATAGAGGTCTACCTGAACTAGCTGTAGTGTAGAGGTCTACCTGAACTAGCTGTAGTATAGAGGTCTACCTGAACTAGCTGTAGTGTAGAGGTCTACCTGAACTAACTGTAGTATAGAGGTCTACCTGAACTAGCTGTAGTATAGAGGTCTACCTGAACTAGCTGTAGTGTAGAGGTCTACCTGAACTAACTGTAGTATAGAGGTCTACATGAACTAGCTGTAGTGTAGAGGTCTACCTGAACTAGCTGTAGTGTAGAGGTCTACCTGAACTAGCTGTAGTATAGAGGTCTACCTGAACTAGCTGTAGTGTAGAGGTCTACCTGAACTAGCTGTAGTGTAGAGGTCTACCTGAACTAGCTGTAGTGTAGAGGTCTACCTGAACTAGCTGTAGTGTAGAGGTCTACCTGAACTAACTGTAGTATAGAGGTCTACCTGAACTAGCTGTAGTGTAGAGGTCTACCTGAACTAACTGTAGTATAGAGGTCTACCTGAACTAGCTGTAGTGTAGAGGTCTACCTGAACTAGCTGTAGTATAGAGGTCTACCTGAACTAGCTGTAGTGTAGAGGTCTACCTGAACTAGCTGTAGTGTAGAGGTCTACCTGAACTAGCTGTAGTATAGAGGTCTACCTGAACTAGCTGTAGTGTAGAGGTCTACCTGAACTAGCTGTAGTGTAGAGGTCTACCTGAACTAGCTGTAGTATAGAGGTCTACCTGAACTAGCTGTAGTATAGAGGTCTACCTGAACTAGCTGTAGTGTAGAGGTCTACCTGAACTAGCTGTAGTATAGAGGTCTACCTGAACTAGCTGTAGTATAGAGGTCTACCTGAACTAGCTGTAGTGTAGAGGTCTACCTGAACTAGCTGTAGTATAGAGGTCTACCTGAACTAACTGTAGTATAGAGGTCTACCTGAACTAGCTGTAGTATAGAGGTCTACCTGAACTAGCTGTAGTGTAGAGGTCTACCTGAACTAGCTGTAGTATAGAGGTCTACCTGAACTAGCTGTAGTGTAGAGGTCTACCTGAACTAGCTGTAGTATAGAGGTCTACCTGAACTAGCTGTAGTGTAGAGGTCTACCTGAACTAGCTGTAGTATAGAGGTCTACCTGAACTAGCTGTAGTATAGAGGTCTACCTGAACTAGCTGTAGTATAGAGGTCTACCTGAACTAGCTGTAGTGTAGAGGTCTACCTGAACTAGCTGTAGTGTAGAGGTCTACCTGAACTAGCTGTAGTGTAGAGGTCTACCTGAACTAGCTGTAGTATAGAGGTCTACCTGAACTAGCTGTAGTGTAGAGGTCTACCTGAACTAGCTGTAGTGTAGAGGTCTACTTGAACTAACTGTAGTGTAGAGGTCTACCTGAACTAGCTGTAGTGTAGAGGTCTACCTGAACTAGCTGTAGTGTAGAGGTCTACCTGAACTAGCTGTAGTGTAGAGGTCTACCTGAACTAGCTGTAGTGTAGAGGTCTACCTGAACTAGCTGTAGTGTAGAGGTCTACCTGAACTAGCTGTAGTGTAGAGGTCTACCTGAACTAGCTGTAGTATAGAGGTCTACCTGAACTAGCTGTAGTATAGAGGTCTACCTGAACTAGCTGTAGTGTAGAGGTCTACCTGAACTGGCTGTAGTGTAGAGGTCTACCTGAACTAGCTGTAATGTAGAGGTCTACCTGAACTAGCTGTAGTGTAGAGGTCTACCTGAACTAGCTGTAGTATAGAGGTCTACCTGAACTACCTGTAGTATAGAGGTCTACCTGAACAAGCTGTAGTGTAGAGGTCTACCTGAACTAGCTGTAGTGTAGAGGTCTACCTGAACTAGCTGTAGTATAGAGGTCTACCTGAACTAGCTGTAGTGTAGAGGTCTACCTGAACTACCTGTAGTATAGAGGTCTACCTGAACTAGCTGTAGTGTAGAGGTCTACCTGCACTAGCTGTAGTGTAGAGGTCTACCTGAACTACCTGTCGTATAGAGGTCTACCTGAACTAGCTGTAGTATAGAGGTCTACCTGAACTAGCTGTAGTGTAGAGGTCTACCTGTAGTATAGAGGTCTACCTGAACTAGCTGTAGTATAGAGGTCTACCTGAACTAGCTGTAGTATAGAGGTCTACCTGAACTAGCTGTAGTGTAGAGGTCTACCTGTAGTATAGAGGTCTACCTGAACTGGCTGTAGTATAGAGGTCTACCTGAACTAGCTGTAGTGTAGAGGTCTACCTGAACTAGCTGTAGTATAGAGGTCTACCTGAACTAGCTGTAGTGTAGAGGTCTACCTGAACTAGCTGTAGTGTAGAGGTCTACCTGAACTAGCTGTAGTTTAGAGGTCTACCTGAAGTAGCTGTAGTGTAGAGGTCTACCTGAACTAGCTGTAGTGTAGAGGTCTACCTGAACTAGCTGTAGTGTAGAGGTCTACCTGAACTACCTGTAGTATAGAGGTCTACCTGAACTAGCTGTAGTGTAGAGGTCTACCTGAACTAACTGTAGTATAGAGGTCTACCTGAACTAGCTGTAGTATAGAGGTCTACCTGAACTAGCTGTAGTGTAGAGGTCTACCTGAACTAGCTGTAGTGTAGAGGTCTACCTGAACTAGCTGTAGTATAGAGGTCTACCTGAACTAGCTGTAGTGTAGAGGTCTACCTGAACTAGCTGTAGTGTAGAGGTCTACCTGAACTAGCTGTAGTATAGAGGTCTACCTGAACTAGCTGTAGTGTAGAGGTCTACCTGAACTAGCTGTAGTATAGAGGTCTACCTGAACTAGCTGTAGTATAGAGGTCTACCTGAACTAGCTGTAGTATAGAGGTCTACCTGAACTAGCTGTAGTGTAGAGGTCTACCTGAACTAGCTGTAGTGTAGAGGTCTACCTGAACTAGCTGTAGTATAGAGGTCTACCTGAACTAGCTGTAGTGTAGAGGTCTACCTGAACTAGCTGTAGTATAGAGGTCTACCTGAACTAGCTGTAGTGTAGAGGTCTACCTGAACTAGCTGTAGTATAGAGGTCTACCTGAACTAGCTGTAGTATAGAGGTCTACCTGAACTAGCTGTAGTGTAGAGGTCTACCTGAACTAACTGTAGTATAGAGGTCTACCTGAACTAGCTGTAGTATAGAGGTCTACCTGAACTAGCTGTAGTGTAGAGGTCTACCTGAACTAGCTGTAGTGTAGAGGTCTACTTGAACTAACTGTAGTGTAGAGGTCTACCTGAACTAGCTGTAGTGTAGAGGTCTACCTGAACTAGCTGTAGTATAGAGGTCTACCTGAACTAGCTGTAGTATAGAGGTCTACCTGAACTAGCTGTAGTGTAGAGGTCTACCTGAACTGGCTGTAGTGTAGAGGTCTACCTGAACTAGCTGTAATGTAGAGGTCTACCTGAACTAGCTGTAATGTAGAGGTCTACCTGAACTAGCTGTAGTATAGAGGTCTACCTGAACAAGCTGTAGTGTAGAGGTCTACCTGAACTAGCTGTAGTGTAGAGGTCTACCTGAACTAGCTGTAGTATAGAGGTCTACCTGAACTAGCTGTAGTATAGAGGTCTACCTGAACTACCTGTAGTATAGAGGTCTACCTGAACTACCTGTCGTATAGAGGTCTACCTGAACTAGCTGTAGTATAGAGGTCTACCTGAACTAGCTGTAGTGTAGAGGTCTACCTGTAGTATAGAGGTCTACCTGAACTAGCTGTAGTATAGAGGTCTCCCTGAACTAGCTGTAGTATAGAGGTCTACCTGAACTAGCTGTAGTGTAGAGGTCTACCTGTAGTATAGAGGTCTACCTGAACTGGCTGTAGTATAGAGGTCTACCTGAACTAGCTGTAGTGTAGAGGTCTACCTGAACTAGCTGTAGTTTAGAGGTCTACCTGAAGTAGCTGTAGTGTAGAGGTCTACCTGAACTAGCTGTAGTGTAGAGGTCTACCTGAACTAGCTGTAGTGTAGAGGTCTACCTGAACTAGCTGTAGTATAGAGGTCTACCTGAACTAGCTGTAGTATAGAGGTCTACCTGAACTAGCTGTAGTATAGAGGTCTACCTGAACTAGCTGTAGTGTAGAGGTCTACCTGAACTAGCTGTAGTGTAGAGGTCTACCTGAACTAGCTGTAGTATAGAGGTCTACCTGAACTAGCTGTAGTGTAGAGGTCTACCTGAACTAGCTGTAGTATAGAGGTCTACCTGAACTAGCTGTAGTGTAGAGGTCTACCTGAACTAGCTGTAGTATAGAGGTCTACCTGAACTAGCTGTAGTATAGAGGTCTACCTGAACTAGCTGTAGTGTAGAGGTCTACCTGAACTAACTGTAGTATAGAGGTCTACCTGAACTAGCTGTAGTATAGAGGTCTACCTGAACTAGCTGTAGTGTAGAGGTCTACCTGAACTAGCTGTAGTGTAGAGGTCTACCTGAACTAGCTGTAGTGTAGAGGTCTACCTGAACTAGCTGTAGTGTAGAGGTCTACCTGAACTAGCTGTAGTGTAGAGGTCTACCTGAACTAGCTGTAGTATAGAGGTCTACCTGAACTAGCTGTAGTGTAGAGGTCTACCTGAACTAGCTGTAGTGTAGAGGTCTACCTGAACTAGCTGTAGTATAGAGGTCTACCTGAACTAGCTGTAGTGTAGAGGTCTACCTGAACTAGCTGTAGTGTAGAGGTCTACCTGAACTAGCTGTAGTGTAGAGGTCTACCTGAACTAGCTGTAGTGTAGAGGTCTACCTGAACTAGCTGTAGTGTAGAGGTCTACCTGAACTAACTGTAGTATAGAGGTCTACCTGAACTAGCTGTAGTGTAGAGGTCTACCTGAACTAGCTGTAGTATAGAGGTCTACCTGAACTAGCTGTAGTGTAGAGGTCTACCTGAACTAACTGTAGTATAGAGGTCTACCTGAACTAGCTGTAGTGTAGAGGTCTACCTGAACTAACTGTAGTATAGAGGTCTACCTGAACTAGCTGTAGTGTAGAGGTCTACCTGAACTAGCTGTAGTATAGAGGTCTACCTGAACTAGCTGTAGTGTAGAGGTCTACCTGAACTAGCTGTAGTGTAGAGGTCTACCTGAACTAGCTGTAGTATAGAGGTCTACCTGAACTAGCTGTAGTGTAGAGGTCTACCTGAACTAGCTGTAGTGTAGAGGTCTACCTGAACTAGCTGTAGTATAGAGGTCTACCTGAACTAGCTGTAGTATAGAGGTCTACCTGAACTAGCTGTAGTGTAGAGGTCTACCTGAACTAGCTGTAGTATAGAGGTCTACCTGAACTAGCTGTAGTATAGAGGTCTACCTGAACTAGCTGTAGTGTAGAGGTCTACCTGAACTAGCTGTAGTATAGAGGTCTACCTGAACTAACTGTAGTATAGAGGTCTACCTGAACTAGCTGTAGTATAGAGGTCTACCTGAACTAGCTGTAGTGTAGAGGTCTACCTGAACTAGCTGTAGTATAGAGGTCTACCTGAACTAGCTGTAGTGTAGAGGTCTACCTGAACTAGCTGTAGTGTAGAGGTCTACCTGAACTAGCTGTAGTGTAGAGGTCTACCTGAACTAGCTGTAGTATAGAGGTCTACCTGAACTAGCTGTAGTATAGAGGTCTACCTGAACTAGCTGTAGTATAGAGGTCTACCTGAACTAGCTGTAGTGTAGAGGTCTACCTGAACTAGCTGTAGTGTAGAGGTCTACCTGAACTAGCTGTAGTGTAGAGGTCTACCTGAACTAGCTGTAGTATAGAGGTCTACCTGAACTAGCTGTAGTGTAGAGGTCTACCTGAACTAGCTGTAGTGTAGAGGTCTACTTGAACTAACTGTAGTGTAGAGGTCTACCTGAACTAGCTGTAGTGTAGAGGTCTACCTGAACTAGCTGTAGTGTAGAGGTCTACCTGAACTAGCTGTAGTGTAGAGGTCTACCTGAACTAGCTGTAGTGTAGAGGTCTACCTGAACTAGCTGTAGTGTAGAGGTCTACCTGAACTAGCTGTAGTGTAGAGGTCTACCTGAACTAGCTGTAGTATAGAGGTCTACCTGAACTAGCTGTAGTATAGAGGTCTACCTGAACTAGCTGTAGTGTAGAGGTCTACCTGAACTGGCTGTAGTGTAGAGGTCTACCTGAACTAGCTGTAATGTAGAGGTCTACCTGAACTAGCTGTAGTGTAGAGGTCTACCTGAACTAGCTGTAGTATAGAGGTCTACCTGAACTACCTGTAGTATAGAGGTCTACCTGAACAAGCTGTAGTGTAGAGGTCTACCTGAACTAGCTGTAGTGTAGAGGTCTACCTGAACTAGCTGTAGTATAGAGGTCTACCTGAACTAGCTGTAGTGTAGAGGTCTACCTGAACTACCTGTAGTATAGAGGTCTACCTGAACTAGCTGTAGTGTAGAGGTCTACCTGCACTAGCTGTAGTGTAGAGGTCTACCTGAACTACCTGTCGTATAGAGGTCTACCTGAACTAGCTGTAGTATAGAGGTCTACCTGAACTAGCTGTAGTGTAGAGGTCTACCTGTAGTATAGAGGTCTACCTGAACTAGCTGTAGTATAGAGGTCTACCTGAACTAGCTGTAGTATAGAGGTCTACCTGAACTAGCTGTAGTGTAGAGGTCTACCTGTAGTATAGAGGTCTACCTGAACTGGCTGTAGTATAGAGGTCTACCTGAACTAGCTGTAGTGTAGAGGTCTACCTGAACTAGCTGTAGTATAGAGGTCTACCTGAACTAGCTGTAGTGTAGAGGTCTACCTGAACTAGCTGTAGTGTAGAGGTCTACCTGAACTAGCTGTAGTTTAGAGGTCTACCTGAAGTAGCTGTAGTGTAGAGGTCTACCTGAACTAGCTGTAGTGTAGAGGTCTACCTGAACTAGCTGTAGTGTAGAGGTCTACCTGAACTACCTGTAGTATAGAGGTCTACCTGAACTAGCTGTAGTGTAGAGGTCTACCTGAACTAACTGTAGTATAGAGGTCTACCTGAACTAGCTGTAGTATAGAGGTCTACCTGAACTAGCTGTAGTGTAGAGGTCTACCTGAACTAGCTGTAGTGTAGAGGTCTACCTGAACTAGCTGTAGTATAGAGGTCTACCTGAACTAGCTGTAGTGTAGAGGTCTACCTGAACTAGCTGTAGTGTAGAGGTCTACCTGAACTAGCTGTAGTATAGAGGTCTACCTGAACTAGCTGTAGTGTAGAGGTCTACCTGAACTAGCTGTAGTATAGAGGTCTACCTGAACTAGCTGTAGTATAGAGGTCTACCTGAACTAGCTGTAGTATAGAGGTCTACCTGAACTAGCTGTAGTGTAGAGGTCTACCTGAACTAGCTGTAGTGTAGAGGTCTACCTGAACTAGCTGTAGTATAGAGGTCTACCTGAACTAGCTGTAGTGTAGAGGTCTACCTGAACTAGCTGTAGTATAGAGGTCTACCTGAACTAGCTGTAGTGTAGAGGTCTACCTGAACTAGCTGTAGTATAGAGGTCTACCTGAACTAGC